>NC_060281.1:4554307-4854307 GCF_021613505.1 Equus quagga
GTCCTCTCCGAGATCTCCGGCAATCCCTAGTCCCACGGGGCGGGCAACGGCAGCTGGGAGATCTCCGTGCCCTCCGTGTCTCTCTCTGGGACCCTCCGGGCGCCCCGAGCACCAGGCTGGGTCTCCCCGCCAATGGCGGGGAGAGTCTCTCCCCGCGGGCTCAGGTGTGCACCTCCAAAGTTTCCCTCTGCGTTTAGGAGTAATTGCAGGGGGTTTAGGTAGGGTTCTGGTCACCTGTTTCCACCGTCGCTCCTCTGTTGTGTTCTCGCTCCTGCCCTAGATGTGTGTGGATCCTCTGGGGGCGTCCGTTGGAAGAAAGCCGCTTGCGGGTACTAGGCTGCCCGTCGGGGTCGGAGAGTTTTCACCTATTTCCACCTCCTCCCGGAGGAAAGTCCATCCGCCTTCCGATGTATAGTCGCGTGGGTGTCTCAGACGTCCTGAGATGCTGTCTGGATATCCTTTGTCAAGCGATAAGTGTCCAAATAATTGTAGACTCGAAGGGCGAGAGACAAAGAGGACTACTCACGGCGCCATCTTGGCTCTTCTCCTCCTTGAAAAGAAGTTTTGACAATAAAAATCAAAAGGAAAGATTTTTGTACATGTATTCAGCATTAAACATTTTTTAGTCCAAAGATGATGCTTTTAGTATTTTTTGATATGTAGACAGGTAATACTGATACATTTGCATACCCCTTTCATTCTTTTGGCAATATTACTAGGTAAATCCTTTATGTTTTGCCTTCTGCATGGAAGTGCATGACCATAAAAATGTAAAACTGCAGTGGTCTTAATCATCAATGGAAAAATTATGTTTGTTCTGTGAACTTTAAAATTTTTTGTGAAAACATTATTACTATTTGCTATGAATGTATAAGAATATGAAAAAAGTAAAACTATTTACTTTGTAGATTTTAATTTAAAATATAAGAAATATTGAGAATAAGTGTTTTGTTTCTTTGTAAAAGATTACAGTAAGTTGTTTAAACAGTGTTTTTCTTCTCACTGTATAAGTTATGATATGGAGAGAGCTTAATTTGTGTCTTGGTAAATTGTTGCACTCTTTTCTAAATTTGGATTAGCTTCCAACATTTTATCCTTTGTGACTTCAATCTCAAGAATCATCTCTGGGAGTTCCTTTAATGTAAAGATTTTGCCCTTGTCACATTCTCTGTTTTCTGAGATATCATTGTATCATTGTCCTTTTGGCCACAAGTACCTGCCTTAACTAATCCTTGGAATTTGCTTGAAAATTTTACTGCAGCCACCTTATCTGTATTAGCAGCTTAAGCAGACAGCTTAACATTAATCAACGTATTCTATCTTCTCAAATGATGAAACCAGTCTTCGGTGGTGGTGAAAAAAGATTCTCTTTCAGTCTCTTTGTAATTCCCATTTTTATTCACGTTAGCAACTAACTTCAATGCTTTGGCAAGGATTTTAGCCAAAAAGATTGGGATCTTCTGCTTTATTATGGGATTATTTACTTGAAAGTAGAAGTAAACACTGAGTTTCGACCTTAAATTACAACCAATGTGATTCAAACTGAAACATGTAGAAGATAGTTTCTCCTGCTTTTGTATTCCCCAAACTTCTTCAATACAGTTCGTGCCTTAGCTTCATATAGGCGTTGATCATATAGGCCTATGTTTGCCTTGCTGTTGTCATTTTAAAATCATGAGAGTTATCACTGGAAAACAAGGAAGCAATACAATTCCATGCTTTACTGTCTGTGCATGAACTGAATCACAGATGCACAGGGATCATTGTCCAAAAGAATTTGAAAGAAGTGACCTGATTAGTTACTGATAATAATGGGCATGTGTTATTTACATAATGGTTTGTAGACTGAAGATCTGGCAGGAAAGTCCATGCTTTCTGCAATTATTCATGGTTAACATACCAGGGTAAGAGAAATCTGAACCATGCTGTTGGAGGATTGGTTTTATTTAACTAAACTATGGTAACTAAAATTCATGCACATAAGGGCCATGCAAAGTGATGAATGCTGTACATAAGAAATTATAACTCATCTCTATAAGATTTATAATCTACAGAGCACAAAGCCAAGTAAATGATTAAATGTAAAATAGTTCATTAAATTTTACTACAGAAGTGTATGCAATGTATTATTGGAGTGCAAAAGAGAAAAGTGTTACCAGGAATGTCAAGAAAGGTTTGGTAAATGATAAAGCATGTGTTGTTTGATGATTGCTCAAAAAATAAACTGTACAGGGGCTGGCCCCGTGGCCGAGTGGTTAAGTTCGCGCGCTCCGCTGCAGGCGGCCCAGTGTTTCGTTAGTTCGAATCCTGGGCGCGGACATGGCACTGCTCGTCAGACCACGCTGAGGCAGCGTCCCACATGCCACAACTAGAAGAACCCACAACGAAGAATACACAACTATGTACTGGGGGGCTTTGGGGAGAAAAAGGAAAAAATAAAATCTTTAAAAAAAAAAATAAAAAAAAAAATAAACTGTACAATAGCATCAAACATTTCTATGTCCAACTTTAAACACAGAGCAATGGCAAAGCATCCTTTTTGTAGATGTCCCTAAACATCACACTGTGAATAGCTAAATAAAAAGAAACATGTACATGAAGATAGCTGAGAGACGGTAAGAGAGCAAGAAACTGAGTAGCCAGGATTTGAAGGAAAAAAAAAGTAAATTGAGGTGAACCCGGCTTTCCCCAGTGCTTTTTCCTTGAAGAAACTTACCAATATATAAAGATGGGGGCTGTGAGCCTAAAAGGTCAGTTGAAAGGGGTGGCAAGTGGTGATAGCCCCAAAATGAGTTTTTCCATGGTTTCACATGGTTGGAAGAGAATAATTGAGTTCAGGACCAAACCAAGTATGGAACCTCAGGTCCACACCCCAGTCAGGATCCTGGAGGAAGTACGCTCTTGGTGTACTGCTCTGGGAGTAATTAAATAAATGAGCTAACACAGATGATTGCAACCTAGCTTTGAACAACTAATTCCCGCCCCCCGCCCCCGCCGCCAAAAACATTAAGTGATTACTTGTGCTCTAACTGGCAGCCAAACTGAAAAATTCAATCCAATGCAGGAAAAGACAATAGTGGCCAGAGCCTACAGTGTTGTGACCAATATTTTATTTATAATACACAGTATCAAAATCGAATCTGTATGTCAGAGGATAAGAACAAATGACTAAAAATCAAGAGAAAGAATATAAATAGACATTTTAATTGAGACACTGACTGAAAACAAAGGTGATTCTTAAGTATACAAAAATATCTTTAATTCACAGAGAATTTCATTGGGGAACTACAATTTAAAAAATCAGCAAACAGACGTTTGTTTTTAAATTTGGAATGTAGAGAGGTGGGTGGAGTGTCTTATTTGATCCATAAAATAAGAAAAAATGCAGAGACTGCAAAATAATTCTTCATGAGCTCATGGAAACACTGAGGTCAAAGGCCAAATAACCAACTCCCAATGTGGACACTGACCAGGCCTTTAGAGAGCAAACGGATTGAATCTGCCTTTAGCTGGGGCGGCTGCTGCTGAACAGCATATAAGCGCATAGGAAGATCAAACTAGCAACTTTAAAGGGCGGCTGAAGGCCGAGCCTGGGCTCGCTTGACAGCGTGAAGCCCTGAAGACACAGCAGCTCTGAGACTCAGAGCAACAACGGACTTCAAAGCTGGTCATTGTAGCAGCTAAATTCTCCAGATGACGCCAAACCCCTGACTGGATTAACATATATCTCACACTAAATGCCAACTGGGAGAAAAGCTGTACCACTGTCCAAACAAATACATATTTTTTACGTCAGTATCTTATATCCTGTAAAACTTGTCCAAGTTTCAAAAAATAAATAATACAAAGTAAATCAAAAGGTAAGAAAAACACAGTCTGAAACAACAGAACAATCATTCAAATCAGACTCAGAAATGACAAAAATTTGGAAGTATCAGAGAGGGAATTTAAAATAATCATGATAATTATGTTAAAGTTTAAAAGGTGAACAACATGCGAGCTCAGATAGTTTGATCAGAGAGAGAGAAACCATAAGAATCAAATGTGAATACTAAAAATAAGACAGTAATACAACTGAAAAGAAAATGCCCGTGACAGCCTCATCTATAGACTATACAGAGCCCAGGAAATAGTGAACATGAAAATAAGTTGATAGAGATTATCCAAACTGAATGCAAAGAAAAGAAATCAGAGTAAAGAAAAAAGCAGAAAAGAACATCCAATAGTTGTTGGCCAATATCAAACCCTGGCACTACGTGTAATTGGAATCGCAGAAGAAGAGAAAGAGTAAATTGGGAAGAAGACATATTTGAAGAAGTGGTAGTTGAGAATTACCAAAATTAGTGACAAGCAGAATACCACAGATGCAACAATCTCAAAGGACACGGTAAATACTAAGACTTAAAACAAACAAACAAGGAAAGAAAACCAATACATTGATCCATATCATATTCCAACTACTGAAACTCAAAGAGAAAATCTGGAAGGTAGACAAAAGTAAAACTACGCGTAACCTGCAGGGGAACAAAGATAGTAATTATGGTGGACTTCCTGTCCTTACCCATGTAAGAAGACAAGGAGTGACATCTTTGAAAGTGTTGAAAAATATGTCCAAATACAATCCTATATTTGGCAAAAAATATCTTTTAAAAGTGAAGGAGAAATAAAGATTTTTCTCAGACAAATAAAAACTTGGGAAATGCATTCCTAGCAGACTACACTACAGGGAATGCAAAGGACATTTTTGGACAGAAAAATTTTACGTAAGTCAGAAACTCAAATGTTTGCAAAGAAATAAGGAGTGACAGAAATGGAAAAACGAAGGGAAGATGTAATTGTTTTTGTATTTTGATAGCTGCAAAATATGGTAACTGTATAAACCAATGATCATAACCACATATCTTGTGTTTATAAACATGTTAAATAAATTGTGACAATAATGGCACAAGGGGTGGGAAAGAGAGATTGAGAATATGCTCTGAGAAGGTCTTCACACTACACGTGAAGCGATGTGATATTATATGAACATGGACTTCATGCCTGCAACAGAATTTTAATTAATCTAAAATGTGAACTTGTGAAGATAGAAATGTAACGGTGAAAAAGAAATGTGCCTGTATGCATCTAGGTTCCCTAGGCAACCTGAATTCTTACATTCAAGGGAAATTCAATTATTCCCAAACTATGTTACAATTATAAACTACTTGTTATCACATTTATAATCTTCCTTCCATAATTATGTAATATTTAGGAAGCAAGTGTTCACTAAAAAAATAGATATGTCAAAGAAAGGACATAGCGACTTGAAAGTTTAAACCAGTGAATTGTGCTAAGGAATTAAATTTTATGAAGAAATAAATTCAACAACATTAGCTTGTTTTTTGTTGTTGTTCATTACATAAATACGAGGAAACACAAATTGGACGATCTTGTAAACATGGCAAAACAAAGGATTTTGTTGTTCCTGTGGGCCCCCTTCACAATTTGACTCTGATGCATTCAAGCATCCTCATGATGGGCTTCTCCCCGTGATCTTTTCCTAAGCGGCCTGAGTTTGCATAGTCACAATGTAAACAGAGTGTATTTAGGTGTGTATGTGTGGGTTTAGGGGATGGAGTTAAACACAACTTCATCCTTGCAACAAATGCGATCCTCCCCTCTTGCAACCAAAGACAAAGGGCGCACATTGACTATTTTCTATAGTTCTTTCGGCTCTCTTCACCCACAGTCTATAACTTTGTCCGTTTTTATTCACAGTGTCTTTTTCTCCTGATATTCTTAAAGAAGCGCCATCATCCTGTTTGTGTGATGATCAGAGTTAAAATATGTTAACATCACTGATATTATCTTTATATAAAATTCAACTTCATTTTTTAGTTTACATAAATTGAAAAAACATTTTTAAAAAATGAAATAAATTGTGGCTGGCCTGGTTGCATATTGGTCAAGTTCGTGCGCACTCCACTTTGGCATCCCGGGTTTCACTGGTTCAGATCCCAGGTATGGACCTGCACACTGCTCATCAAGCCATGCTGTGGCAGCATCCCACACACAGAATAAAGGAAGATTGGCACAGATGTTGGCTCAGGCACAATCTTCCTCAGGCAAAAAGAGGAAGATTGGCCACAGATGTTAGCTCAGGGCCAATCTTCTTCACACACACACACACACACACACAAAAAGAAAACCACATAGCCTCCATGCCAATTTAAAAGCAAAATAAAATGTTAAAAAAAAAATAAAATATTTCAGAGTTCCACTCTTGTCTTTTTCTACTTAACATAGAGATTTTTTTTTCTATAATTTGAATGTAGTAAATTTTGGAGGAGTAGCTAATAAATCAGATGAGGTAATTATCATTCAATATTATCCTTTTAATCTAGAGTAAGAGGTTGACATTTGTAACATTAAGCTACTGAAATAAAGTGACAAATTTGACACTAGTCCATATGGAAAGGGCCAATATAAGTCAACAGAGGAACATGATGTCAGAACAGTAAACATGAAATCAGGCTAGAATAATGGAAACCAGGCACTGAAATCAAGAAAGATGATCCATTCACTCTGATTCCAAGAGCATCGTAGACACTCATGCACTCTGAATGTGATTAGGGTTTAAAGTGTGAACAAGGCCTAGACATCAGAGAACGTTCAGTGTGACAAGTACCGTCTGGGAGACAGGCTTGTAAGAAAAACAGATTAATTCCTCAACACAATGTAATAGGCACAGTTTGAGGTCACAGTTTCGAATATCCTATTACTAGTATTATATTTCTGATAACATTATTCTTAGTGAACATTCTAAGTATTAAATGATTATATTCTCTTGTGCAACTAACGTATATTTTGTGCGCCTTTGTAGAAAATGATTTCCAGCGGCAGCACTGCCAGGCCATAGTTTGGGTGATTCATCGAGAAGTACAAATCAATGCTTTAAAAGCATATAAACTAATTATGTAAATATAATTGCAATTATACATAGTAGTTTATAAGTTATTGACAACACAGCTCAACTTAAGTCAAATCTAAAAGAACTATGTTTATTATCTGAATGCTCTCATCAATTTTTCACAATTTTTGAAGTTAGAATGAACCTAAAGTAGCATAAACCTGTTAAAAACCCATTATTTTCAACAAGAATTGAATGAATTAAGTTAGTTTTCACAGACTCAATAACAAATTTTCTTTATTCTTATTTTAAGATAATCTTTAAATAGACGTGGAATTTTTGGAACCAAAGCTAATTTTTTTCCGACTTTAGCAGAATCTCCAAAGTGAGAATCACCAAAAGCAAGAGCAGGGCTTCAACTATGAGTCAGAAGATTCAGATGGCACCAGATCTTCGAAACCAATTTAACTCATGCTGTGCAATTATTAACATCCTCATGCTTCTGGCATATGCACAAATCAATGATTGAGAGGCAAATCACCATCTAGCTGGAGTTTTTAGACCGAAACCCCAAAGACCAGGAACTACAAATGAGTAGTTTAAATGATTATTCTCTAATAAATGTCAATTTTATTGAGATAGAAAATTTAAGGGCTGTTTTAAACTATTTTCTTCTTAACAATAGATGTTATTTGAATGTTTGGGATTATAGTTTTATAATTTGTATTTCTTATTCTTAGATAATTTATTGCATCTATTCATTCCCCTTTTTAGAAAGTTTCCTGTGTTTGCTTTGATTATTTTAGAAATATTGTTTGTTAATTGGGTAACAGAAAGAGATATTCAAAAACAAGCAGTTATGAGTGTCGCTTGTTTTACAAATGGTGATATTTTGACCAACAGTGACTACTCTTAATACCATGTGACGAGGGAATTTTCAGTACTCATCTGAGCTCTTAGTCAATCCATTTGAGCTTATCATTGTCAAACAACTTTCAGAGTATGCACTATCCAATTATCCACAAAGACGCGGAGAAGCAAGGGCTCCCTCATCTCCAGAGGAGGTTCTTACTCAACTCTGCACTAATTTACAAGCAGTGTGGACCAGTATGGGTCATATCTGTGGGGACGATTAACTAATTAACTCAGAGAGTCTTTCTCTAAAACAGAAAGATGAAAAAATGTCTAATGGTGCGGCTGCAAATCTCTGCCAAAACTTCTCAATTTATAAAAGGAAGGATTTTACTTCTCCATTGGACGGGCCGAATGGAAACCAGCACCTAAAAGACTTCGAAGTTTGATCATCCTCCACTAGCTCCCCTCTTACTCTTCCTTGACACACAAGAAGAATGTTTCTATTACTGAAAGGAGAAATTACTGGAGCTCGTCAGCAGAACTTTGAACTAGCATTGGCTGCTAATAATCTAGACTCTGACTCATGCAACCTTATTTAGCAGAAAAAGGAGAATAAGAAGGAATTTTAAGTCATGATTTATTAATGAAAACCTTCAATTGCTTCCACTCAGTATTAGATCCACATTTTCTAAATAAACCAATGACATTTTTGTCTTGTTAATTAAGGGGATTTTACATTTTTATGCTTATTAGCATTGTGAATCATGTCACAATGAACAAAACACTTCACTGATGATAAATAAGAAAACCTTCATCCTCCCAGCTACTGCATGTACTGTGTGTTTTCCTTTTCTGTCTTTCTTTCAGTTTTTTAAATCTTTTTGGTAAGTGTCTTTGTGTATGTCTTCAACTCATCTATTAGATGTGATGAATAGCACTGTTTTCCTATTTCTTAAGATTTATATCTGCCTGTTGAGCACCTGCACAATATTCTTTGATTTAACACTAAAAAGAGGGGCCAGACACTTCTTAACAGGTTTGCTGAGGTCTACTTTTATTCCATCTATTTGTATCCATCCTACCTCTCCATGAGACTTTTTAAACTAACGAGAGGCCATGAGAAAATGCTTGCGTGAGTACTCAAAGACGCAAAAGGAATGGGGGGGTGAGGGGGCAGGAGGGGAGAGGGGGAGGGGAAGGAAGCAGGAGGGGAAGGAAGGAGAAGAAAGTGTTCTAAAATTACTCACTTGGCGTAGCAGAGTCACCATAGGCTAAAATAATCTCCCAGGGCGACTCGATCATACCAAATCCTCAGCAAATTCAAGAGACTTGCTAAGTCAATGCTTTTATCTCATTTATTCAGTAGCTGTTTTTTTGAAGAAGAATATAAAACCTACCGATTCCAGATAATTCTCTAATATTACATAAGATGAAATTACAAAAATAGTTTGGAATTCTTTTTAAGGGAGAACCCCACAGAATAATCCCTAATATTTGATATGAATGTATAATTAGATCACTTTTTCATAACTTTGTGATTTCTAGGAAGTAGGCACAATAGAAAATTTATAATAAACTTCCTTAAATAAAAGTGTTATACTCACAGGTCTGTCAATTAAATTTGCTCAAACTGATTCAACTCCTATTAGGCTAAGTGTTCAAAAGGATTATCCTGAGCAGATCTTCTCAACTCCTCAACAAACGAAATAAAATATAAAATCCTCGGGCTTTGATTATCTATAAAAAGTTCTGTAGGAAAGAAGTCTCACAGGAAACATATAAAAATAGTTCTCCACTATCTACTGTATTTTTGATCATTGTAATGATCACTTCCTGGGATATTATATTTTCATTTATGTTATTGTTTGTCTGTTCAAGTACAATGGAAGGTACATGAGAACCAAGTGCGTTGTCTATTTTTCTCCCTAGTAGAAACTCCAAACCTAGAACAGAGTCTGACCCATAGAAGTGTTTATTGAGTATTTGTTAAATGAATCCATGAAAGATAGACACAATAGTTCCTACCAGACTATAAAAGCTGACAAGAAGAAGAAATCTAGTTCAGAGATTGACCACAATGTTGCATAGAAAATATTCTCATTAATTTCATTTCAGGAATAATTCCTGTTTCTTTGTACAAACCCCTAAAGTGGAATATGAGAATGTCATTGGCAGTCTTGAGGTCTTGTGTCTTGCACAGAATCTTGGTTAATATGCGGGGTGTACTGGCAAACCTGGTCAGTTAGGGCTGCCACTAATACTTAACTCCGGACCCTTTTCCCCTCAGTGGGCTTTTCCCCAAACGTATTTTTCCATTAACATGCCCACGTCTCTGTTTGGCACACATTAAAGGCAATTACCACATAGTCTTCTCTCGATATGGCTGAGCCTCATCGGGGTCCTTCATGGATGCTGTAATCAAAGAAGCCCATTGATTTTACCACCACGACGAATTATGTGTCTATGCTCTAGTCAATTCTTATAAACTGGCTCTGTATATCTTGATCATGGTGAAAAACTTATCATCATAGAATCCTAAACTCCAAATGGCAAATGGCTTCATTGCTCCCAGTCCTGGCAGTTCTATGGAATATATAATCAATGATCTAAATTCTCTTCATGGAAAAATGTGTGATAGAAAGTTAAACTTAGACACCTTTCTTGCTAATCTTCCTTCTAAACTTTAATATTGTTTGCTATCAGAGAGCATAAATTTTAGACAATAAATTCTCTCATATCCGTGAAGTCATCTACCATTATAGCCCAAACTCAACACAAGTAAAAGTGGTTTCGAAATTGGCACTGATTTCATAAATATAAACCTGACAAAGTTCCAAGTATATTCTTTGATTATGCTATGTATAATATTTTTTAGATATTTACTTCCAATTGACACTTTTTTTGACTGCGGAAATTCTCCCAGAAGAATCTCATTAATTCTTAATAAAGACAAAAATATTTAACATGGCTCATAAGACCCCACATAGTCTACACTCTACCGACACTTGCCTCTCATCTCGCACCTGTATCCTCTAGTTCCCCAGGCTCTAACTGCTTAGAGTTATCGCGCCCAAACCATAGTCTTTCAGGATATATGCTCTTTAGACTCGGTATTCTTCTAGCCAAGGAAGTTCTTCCCATTCCTTTCCTATTTAACTCATCCTTTCAGGTTTAAAACACTCATGAACTGGGATGTGTCCCCTTTAAAGTCTTTATCAAGGTTGTATAGGTATGGTTTTATTTATATGTATACTATTTTGCTTAATAATATAAGCAAACATACTAATAATCCGATTTGTAATTCTTACTAATATTCTATTGAGTACCCTGCATTTGCTGAGCACAATGTAGGTGTAAAAACACAATGGATTAAGAAATTACAAATTTACAAAATCTGCAAATGTTTGAACGATGCACCATGGGTTAAACACGAAAGTGGGAGTGTAATCCTTTGAAAGACTTTGGGATTCAAAGTTAAGATTCACAGATTCAGTTATATTTCTGGTATCTTTGAAGTATGTACCTATGTTGAAGTCATTTAATCATTCTGTACCTGAGTAAGGTGAGATTAATTATAAGGCCCCCCCCAACAAGACTTCTTTTCAGTCACTTTACAAATGTATATGGAACATCTACCATGTGTCAGACACTGCCCTTGGAAGGGAAAAATGAGACATAAATCCCTGTTCTCTCGGAATTTTCACTATTGCTATGAGTGTTAAACTGGAAAATATAAAAAAGTAGTGCCCAAATCAAAAATATTATATAAATAGTAGATATATTTTCTTAAGTAAGTAGTATTAATGTTACTGGTTTTTTGCTCACCTTTATGTTTGTGATTAATGTTTATATACTACAAATCTTTATCATTACCATATTTTAAAATTTATTTTTCCCCTTATTTATCAAATACATAACTGATACTTAACATATACTGGTAATTGTATTAAGTGCTTTTCCTGTGGTACTTCATTTAATTTTTACAAGTAAATAATAGGGTACCTGGTATTACAGCCTCTGTGCACAGATGAGCAAATCAAAGCAAATGGCAGTTAAATCATTTTTCCAAGACCAATCAAAAAAGAAATGGTAGAAAAAAGATTATTACTCAGACTATTTTAATCCAGTTCTTGCTTCTTAACATTTATGCTAGGTAGCTTTACAATGGTTGTTAATGTTAATACATAATTCATAATACATAAATCATAATTAATGATAGTAAGAAAGTCTTATTTTTTATTTTAAGTATGCTGCTGTTTTTGCAATAGCTCCTCAGCATGTAAAGATTTGTTATACAAATGTTATAAATGACCTACTAATTACTCTCGTTTCTATTTTTTAGAAATATTGTATTTGTTAACTATTAGATTCACTGAATAAATGAAAAGAAAGAAAGTCACACTGAGAATACGTAAGATCTAACCTTTTAAAAATTTTAATACTTTTAGAGTATAAAGGAACCTTTCTTGGTTCAAGGAAAGCTTCAAAATCTTGGCTATTTTGTTGATAAATAAGAAATGCTAATCAGAGTTAGATTGTTGTTTGAAATAGACACAAAACAATCATGCAGTTGCCTTTACTTTTACTTCCATATTGAATACACAATAATTCTCAGCACTTGAAAAAGAGGAGGAAAGACGGCCATGTTAGACATTTATTTTACCTAGATTATGTGCTATCGAAATTTGAAGGTTAATGGCGATGACGATGATAGCTTCTGCTCAGGATGTAAAAAGTTGGAAAGATCATTACTTTCAGCCTAACAATGAGTAAAGTTCGGATAAACAACAAAAGTATAACTTTCCTTAAACCCATCAGAGAGCTGAGGTTGTGGTGTAGCCAAGTATCCTAAAAAAGCAAAAAGAGGCAGCTCCCCACTTCCCGCAGTTAGAAGGTACATGCGCATTGTCACCCCTTGGCAAAACGTGGGCAGAAGAGGTTCCAACTGCCACACAGAGTAAATAGAAATCACATAAAATTTTAACAAATCGGTAAAGGCAGAATGTACACTAATGTGAAAATACCTAGGGGCTGTGGTGGGGAACAGACACAAGAGGAGTTCACACTCTCTGGCAGGCTCTTTTTCACGACTTCCACTGAGCTCTGAGGAGAAACGTTGGGAAGATTCTACTTGGGAGGTTGACGCATAGCAAAATTAATAGTGGAAAAGGTATGAATTCCTAATCCCATGTCCAGACTCTTCCCTCAAATGGAGCTAAAGCCTTTCTCCACCTGGGAAGGGGCAGCAAACTCTGTCACATGTCACTTCCAGGGCTCAGGTGTAGACCCATGTTGCTGGGAGAAAGGGAAAAAAAATCCTCTGAGCCTGGGATGGGGGAGGAAACAGTACTGGACTTCAGGATCCTGTACTAGTACCAGGAGATGTCTCCTCCCTCTGGGAGACGAGCAGGACAATCTCTCTTGCATAAGACCTGCCACAGTTATGAGGCAGACAGTGTTTTCCACAATGAAGAGGGATACCAACACTGAGAAATCCCACCACTGAAGCTGAGGAACAATACTCACAAGTGGGTAGGACCAGGATAAGAGGGAATAAACTTTGTCTCCCACAACAAGTCCCTAAATAGCCCATGAGTCAAAGAAAGAGTCATTATGGGAATTAGAAAATATTTTAAAATTAATGAAAATGAAAACACAATATATCCAAATTTGTGAACCCCAACTAAAGCAGTGCTTAAAGAGAAATTTATGACATTAAATGTTTACATTAGAAAAGAAGATTGACATAGCTAACATTTAAGAAATTAGGAAAAGAGGAGGAAATTAAACCCAAAGCAGACAAAAGGAAAGAAACCAAAGAAGTAAGGGCAGAAATTAATGAAATTAAAGACAAAAAAACAATAAAGAAAATCAATTCAACCAAAAGCTCATTTTTTGAAAACAGTAATAATTTTGATAAACCTATAACAAGATTAATCAAGACAAAAGAGAAAAGACAAAAATTACCAATATCAGCAATAAAAGAGGGGCCATCACTATAGATGCTACAAATAATAAAGGAAAGATTGTTATGCCTAACTTTATGTCAATAAATTAGACAACTTAAATGAAATGGGCAAATTCCTTGAAAGACACAAAGTAGCAATGCATACTCAAAAAGAAATTGATTTTTTTTTTTTTTTTTTGGTAAGGAACATTGGCCCTGAGCTAACATCCATTCCAATCTTCCTCTATTTTTTTTTGTATGTGGCATGCTGCCACAGCATGGCTTGATGAGCGGCGTATAGGTTTGTGCCTGGGATCCAAACCCTCAATCCCTGGGCTGCCAAAGTGGAGCACATGATCTCAACCACTATGCCACCAGGCTGGCCCCAAAGAAATTGATAATCTAAATAGCCCTATATTTATTTAAAAAATTCAATTCTTAGTTAAAAATATCCCCACAAATAAAAATATCATAGCTAAATGGCTTCAGTGGTAAATTCAGCCAAATATTTAAGGGGGAAATTATATCAGTTCTGCACACTCTTCCAGAAAGTAGACTAGGCAGGAACACTTATTTTATGAGGTCAACGTTACCTTGATGTCAAAATCAGAGAGGAAGAGGTAAAAAAGAAAAGAACAACCACACATCAGTATTCTTCATGAACATAGGCTCAGACATCCCCAACAAAAATATTAGCAAATTAAATATGGTGATATATTAAGTAAGTATAATGTATTATGATTAAGTGGGCTTTGTCCTGGAAATACGTGGTAGGTTCAACATTCAAAAAGCAAATAATTTATTTAAACACATCAACATACTAAAGGAGAAAACCTATACAATTATCTTAATAGATGCAAAAGAAGCACTTGACAAAATTTAACATATGCCCATAAAAGAAGTCTCTAGGCAAATTAGGAATCAAAGTAAACTTCCACAATCTGCTAAAGGATCTAAGAGGATATAAAAGATAAGCCTGCCTCTACATCATGCTTAATGATAAAAGAATGAATGCTCTCCTCTAGTGTCAGGAAAAAGTCAAGGGTATCACTTTCACTAGTTCTATTCAACATCTAGGGAGTTTATATCACTGCACCAAGGCAGAAAAAGGAGAGAGTTTAGATTTGAACATTTAAAAAAATTCAGATCTTCAAAAGACACATTTAAATAAATGAAAAAAGAAGTTAGACACTAGGAGAAAATAAACACAAAACGTATCTGTATATTATAATTTAGATACAGTAAAATTCACTGCACACCCATACAGATATACTCCCAACTCAGTGATAAGAATAAAAATACAACCCAATTGAAAAAGTGGGCACAGAAGATATATAGATGACATATAAGCAGAGGAACAGGTCCTCAACATCATCGATCATCATTAAGAAAATGTAGATTAAAACCCCAATTATTTACCTTTACATACCCACTAGAATTGTCAAATTAAAAAAAAACCCTGAAAATAATAACTGCTGATTAGAATGAAAAACAAGGGGAACTTTCAGCATTGTTAGTGGGAGTTCAACATGGTATAACCACTTTGAAAAGCAGTCTGTCTAATTCTTAGCAAGTTAAACATGTATTTACCATATGCTCCAGCAATCCCACCCATAAGTATTACTCAACTACGTAAGAATATTGATGTCCACACACAATCCTTTATTTGAATATTTATAGTGATTTTCTTCATAAATGCCAAAAACTGGTAACAGTCTAAATGTTCTTGAACAAATGGATAGATAAAGTGTAGGGGAGGAAGACATTTCCTCTACCCTCTCTGGGTTCATCTGGCCAGAGAACCAATTAAATTCACATGAGACAGAATAACAGTAGAAAATTACACAAAGCTTTATAACATGTATACATGGGAGAGGCTCAGGCAAGCTGAGCAACTCGCCAAAATGGCTGAAGCCCCCACCTTAAATATCATATTCAGCTAACGACATTCAGCTAATGACAAAGGAGGATGTTGGGGGTGGAGGGGGAGCCAATCATGGGAGATTACCACACAAGTACAGTAAACAAATGCAGATTTAAGTCCTTGCCTTTGGCATTGATTAAGAGTTTCTAGAGATAAGGTCATCCTCCTCTTCCTGGTACAGAGAGGGAGGCACCTTTACAGATGGAGATTTCCTTTAGAATGTAAATGTCTCCTAACAAAGGGCAAGCAAGTTCCACCCCTCAGTCGTTTTTCTGTCTGAAGTTTATTAAAAGCAACCAGCCCCAAATAATCCTCATGCCAAAGAGACATATCTTGGGGTGGCCAATTCCAGGCCCCCACAAAAGCAATTGCTGTGTATTCATGCATTGGACTACTACTCAGCAATACAAAGGAACAAACTATTGATACTTGGATTAATCTCAAACACTTTATGCTCAGCTAAGGATTTAAAAAGTGGCATTTTTTTGGATTCTATTTTTATGATCTGCTAGGATGGTAAAACTATAGGGACAGAAAATATTTCAGAGGTTACCAGGGTAGAGTTTAAATCATGGGATTTACTACCAAGCGTCACAAGGAAATTTTGGAGTGTTGGAATTGCTATGTATTTGATTGTGATGACAATTACATGACTATAAGTGTTTGCTACAATTCAATAGAATTTAATACTTAAAAAATGATGAATCTTACTGCATATAAGTTATAATAAAGCTGACTCTTAAAAATGGTATATATAACACAGCCAAATCTAGCAACAGTGATTAAAAAGCTAAATTATAGTATCTAGAAATTAGCATTGAAGGGTTAAAACTCTTTTCTGCTAAGATTTACATGATATTTATTTGATGAACAGAGGTTTTCAAATGGTAGTTCCAGTTTTTCTGCAGGGAGGAGTAATTTGGATATAATTTGTTGCTTAGAAATAAATTCTAGAAGGTGACTATCACGGGTGTGTTATTTGTAAAATACTCAAGAGAAACATAATACAAGCTAAACTGGAGATTCTGCTTGTTAAAGAATTCTTGAATAATATAAATTCCAGATGACTTATTAACAGAAAAAATAATACATAAATAAAATATTCACACCCACCACTGACCCGTATTTAAATGGTTGAAATCGGACTCTTAATTTACTCAGAGTTCTACCACATCTAATTAACACATTTTCAAGTAACAAGTGCATCAGCATGTGAGTAGGATATGTCTGTCAGCTTAGGTCTTAAAGGCGCTTTTGATCTGCCCAATTTCTGGAATTTAGCAGATATGCATCATTACAGCCGTCAGGAGCCTTCACTTCATTATGTGGATTTGAACTATGGGTGATGGCAACTACAATTTAAGTGACATAACATACTTTTTTAAAATCAGAAAATAAATATTTAACTAAAATATTCATTTAAAACATAACAGATACGTTTATGAGAAATGTCTAGTTCTAAAGATAAATATCAGTGTGGAATTATACAAACTGAATGAGAGTACTCCCAGTTGATGACCATTAAGTCAGGCAATGGGATGTGAAAAGCAGAGGAAGCTTATTAGTTTATGTGGGGATGGTAGGATTGCTTTCTCTGTTTACAAAAATAAAGCAGAGGATTAAGTCCTATCAGCTTCCAGGGCTTGTTTCCTTAGGGAATATTGGAGACTGTACCTGTTACCTAGGTGTCCTCAGAAGTGGCAAATTTTCCAGCCACATAATTTGTTCTGTTGACAGTGGAAGGATGATCAACGTCCACTCTCTCGTGTAACACAGAAGCCCACCGGCAAAACAGAATTCTGGAGGGACAGGCAGTGTGGGGTCTCTTTCAGCCATGCCTATCAAGGTATGAGTGCTTCAGCACAAATTGTGGGAAAAGGCTGGCATTTCTGAAGGACTATCTTCAACGTAAGATGAAATATCTCATATCCATATCCTTAACTATGTAATAGCAGTGAACCTGCAAAGTAGATTCTGATAAATCTACATCTGGACTATTCATTAATAAAAAATACTACAACAGCACAGAAGACTTTTCTATATAAAATAATTGATTGCTGTAACCCCACTAACAGGAGTATTGGATATTTTCTTATTTGACTTGTTTATTTTAAGAAAGATATTCACAAATTATCTTTATTTTTTATAAGCAGATTTTTTCATTAAATAAAATGTAAATGTCTTTACCCAAAACCCAACAAAGTTCTAATAAAGTTTTGGAGAGACAAATTATACCTTTCAGGGAAAAAATACAGGAATCAGAATGTTAAAAAAGAAAATCCTCCTCCATTAAGGGAGAAAACAATGTTGTCAATAATTATAACCATTTTCACATAAAACATGTGAAGGGGTAATTGTCACATCTTATTTTGAAAGCAGTTGAGTCAATCTTAGGCTGTGGGTTGGCGTGTGGGAGGAAGGGTAACTTCAGCTATTCAGAGTCCATTGGTGTGGAATGGGGTCAACTGAATTGGTCACAAATGGCCCATCTGGTCCCTATGTCTTATATACCATCACACTGGCTAACACGTATGAAATGCCTAGTTGACTGAAATGTGTTTGCCACGCCTATTTAGTTGTAATTGCAAGATACAAATAGACATTGACAAATGTCCCTTGTCCACTTTTGAAGATGATTTCACGTCAATAAACTGAAAAAGTGAAATCTGATACCTAATGGGGCAATTTATGAGATCACTGAAACGTATTCCATTCTCAGTAAGGCCTGTTCTACATCATATAACTCTCTGAGCTCTATTCTGCAGTGATTCTTTACAACCCACTTGTTTCCCCAGAGCACTTGACTTATATATTGACTCACTAATCCTCGCTAACATTGCAGTGATTCAAACAGAACATATTATGGGTCCTTTTTCTAGGCTGAATAGGTGGAGCAACATAAGGTTTAGCTAGCGTCACAGCTCACACCGTTATACAGAGTTGGAATTAAATTCCATGACAGCTTCTGGTTCCAACTTCCATTACCCTTTTCTACAAAGATGCTAAAGTGCTAAATAGAATATTAAATCTTCTAAACCTTGTAATGAAGTTCCTTGTATTGTATTAATACCAGTGTAATTGTTTTTAAATTATTGGTCTTATGTAAAGATATCATAGATAGTATTATTAAAATGACTTTGAACACAAAGTTTAGTAAAGTTAGATTACAAGTAATTTATATATAATGCTACTACATATTAGTTTTTAACATAATCTTTGCTAAATTTTAAAATACAGATACGATGACAGTAAACTCTTTAAAAATAGATATTTATGAATAACTGCATGCACTTGTGGGCACATGTTAATTTAAGTAAACATGCTATTTATGTAACAGGTAAAGCTTTTTTATTGATAGATTGATGAATCAGAGATAGATGGATAGATAGATAGATAGATAGATAGATAGATAGATAGACAGATAGATAGATAGATAGACGATAGCAAGTTTGGGTTCCCTTAAAAAATGCTACACGAACAGCACCTTACAGAGAATGCACCTCAGTATCTCCTAGTTCCATTAAGCAGTGTTGGGGGAGTAGGGATTTGTAACGGGGAATGGGAGGGTAGTGTGGAGTGTCTAAGCAGAAAACCAGAAAGTAGATTGAGACATTGTCACCTCCCTTCACAAATTTCCCTGGACTGCATGCTTTATGGAAAAATGCAGAATTTCCCATGTTACTCATGTTACTACTCTTTGAGTAGAAAGCCAATATATCTGTTGAGAAATTGCAGCCTAAACTAAGCACTCACAGAAGGATGTGATGGAGATGATGAGGCCATGCTGTGCCAATGGAAGCCAAGTTGGGGACAATTCTGTCAAGGGGAGGGGCAACTACCAAGATCACAAACATTTCAGCACTCCAGCCTCTGTGACAGCATGATGTAAAATATTTACAGTAGGCAAGATACAACCCCATGGCCGCTGATGTGGCACAGAAGACAGTGCCGTAACCGGTAATCAGACCATCCTCTATTGCCATTGGACAGAATGACGCCTGAAAGAGGTGTGAATTACTTTTATTACATTGAAAGGAAAGATATAATTGCTCTATTAATAAATTGTTGATTTTTTAATGTTTTTGATATTCAAAATAGCAATTTTATGTAGTTCAAATTTATAATTTTATGAGGGAATTTGCCCAGGCTGAACTGAATTCTGGGAGTTGGCTGGATGCAGATGTGTCAGCATGGGTGTGAGTTATGGTGCCTCCCAGCCTGAGTCCTACAGCCCCAGACAACACAGCGCAGGCCCAGGCTGTCTCTTCACTGACTCGTCCCAGTGGACAGATTCCCCACTGACTCTCTGGTTACTCCATGTGGTCAAATGATTATTCTTGTGTCAATAATGAAAATAACTCAAAGGGTAATTGTTGTTGCCTCCCCTGGCCTGCATTGGCTTCCTATGGTTCCTCCTTAGATTTTACTCCGAAATACTGTTTGGGGCCTGACAAAGGACTTGTGTCTAGATGGAGGGAGAAACGAAAGGGAATTCATTCTACCAAAGAGAAAGTCGAGCTGTAAGAGCAGCGCCTCACATGAACTCAACGAGTTCTTTCAGAAGAGACCCCATAGAATTTTCTTTCTCCTGTGTCTTGAGACACATAAAGCACTAAACAGTGTTTACTGATATGCTAACTTTAAGGGCCCCAAGTGCTAGAAACTTTATATTTTTATTAATAATTCTATTTACCATAAAATTTATTGTATGCACTTTGAACTTCAACCTTTTTTTCAGACATTATTTCATCCCTTAATGTATTTTGCAAGTTTCTCACGTTTACATTAGAACAGGTGTTACCAGAATATAGTACTAACTGTATTATTCCTAAAGCTATAAAGTTCACACCAAGAAACTTTATACTTCAGGCAGATGCCTTTTAAATATAAGTGTTTATCTTACTTTCAGCAAAAACTTTCATCAACTTAAAAAAAGGAGTTACTCGCCATAATCATGGGGCCATAAGAATAACCTAAATTGAATTGAATCCAGAGTTCCCTGGTATGTACTTCACTCCTCTTTTGTGTTATTTACAATAGTTTTAAAACTGAGTGCACAATCAAATACTATTAAAAATTGCATTTGCACAACCAATTATAAAGTGTTGTTGTCACCTCGCACATGTGGGATGGATGCCCCCAACCAAAATTTGGTTTGATTACTCAGACTGATATCACTGTATATGCACCAAGAAGATAGAAAAAGTTTTATTGCTTAACAAGGCTTTTGCAGAAAGTAGGACAGGCTCCCAACAGGTTCAAAAATGGCTTGCGCGAGCAGAGATAACGAGGGAGTTATATCCGTCTAAAAGATATAACATATTTCCTTATGCATACTGATAAAAATGTGGGGGTTTTTTTGGTTTGTTTCTTATTCTTTTTTTTTTAATTGAGGTGCAATTGGCATATAACATTACGGTAGCTCCAGGTGTACAACATACTGATTCAATATTTGCATACACTGTGACATGGTTGCCACAATAAGTCTAGTTAACATCCGTCACCATACATTATTATAGAAATGTTTTTTCTTTTTTTTCTTGTGATGAAAACTTTTAAGATCTACTGTCTTAGCAATTCAGTGTGTATTCCAAAACAGTATGTTTCCTACTCTTTTTAAACCTCATATCATTTTCCCCCAAAAGTTCTATTCCATTTTATAATTGACCTGGTGTCCGAATTTCTCCAAATAAATGCATGCAGATTACATTCTAAAGATGCAAAAAAACAAAACCAAAAGAGCAAAATACAACGCAGTTAATTTATGTTAAATAATCTCTGAAACTATATTTTTTGTTTAATAATGTGTAATATTGAAGTGATTTATTACAAGAAAGTAAATTATAAAAATATAAATTAAAGTTTTCCAAGTACTTTCTTTTAACATAGAGATTCATTTTTCCAAATGTTAGTCAAAATCTTTTTGATTTCCTTTAAAAATGCATACTTGTTTCACTTTATTATCACTTCTTTGTTATAAAATCTACTTATATTGCATTTATTCTATAAGGAATATAATCTCTAAGCATAGAATCAGTAATCATGTAAATATAACTTCTTTAGAATATATATGAAATAATGGCTATATTGTGAATGCAAATCTTTTATACACGTCTTTTTTCGGTGGTGTTGTAATTTTTTTTTTTTTGAGGAAGATTAGCCCTGAGCTAACATCTGCCAATCCTCCTCTTTTTGCTGAGTAAGACTGGCCCTGAGCTAACATCTGTGCCCATCTTCCTCTATTTCATATGTGGGACGCCTGCCACAGCATGGCTTGATAAGCGGTGTGTAGGTCCACACCCAGGATCTGAACTGGCTAACCCTGGGCCGCCAAAGTGGAATGTGCAAACTTAACCGCTGCGCCACCAGGCCAGCCCCTATACTTTGTCTTTTGAAGTCAACTTATGCAGTTAATGCTAAATTAAAATTTTTTCTTGCTCATAAACCTATTAATTTTTCAATTTTCTTATATATTCTGCATTCTAAACCTCAGTAAATGTTATTATTTATATAAAAGGTTCTCTTTTGTAAAACCAGCTATTTTTAGTGAAGCAAGTTATTCTATTTAACAAACATTGTCATGAAATCTATTTATCTTTGATTTTTTTCTCTTCTTGAATAGTCATTGCAAAATATCTTAATAAAAGTAAAATCATTCAAACCTACAGGATTCTTCTTTCCATAGCTAGATTTGCAGCAAGTGATAATCTACAGTACTATATTTTTCTGTTAATGGGAGTCAATAAAATTTTTACAGTATGGAAATTAGAGATATGCTTCAGTAAAATATATGCTAGGAGATAGAGTTCCCTTGCTAAATTAAGATCCTCTTTGACAAAGACATATTTGTATTTTTTAACTCACATCCAGTTCCTGCTTTGTAAGAATTTTTTAAGGAGATATTTTCCCGAAATTTAGTTCCTTCATCAATTCCTCGAGTGACATATGTGTCATAAATGTGATTGCAATTTTACAGTCTAATTAAAGATGAGGAATTGCAATTGAACGTGAATGAAAAATGAAAAGACAATGTTAAGTACATTTTCTTTGAATTTGTCACATATTCTGGATGCTGCTAGGGCTTGGGTAGCATTTCAGGTACACGTATGCTCATTCTTAACCCTGGGCGCATCACACACGTTATTGAATGCACTTCTAGTAAAACTCCTGTTTCCGGTAATGTCCTCTCCCCACTCTTTGTCTCCACTTACACCGCAGCACTTTCCTGATTGTTATCCTCACGCTCTTCATTTACCCCCTTCTTGAAAAACTCTGCGGCCAGTTTCTGTTGTAATTTTCTTTGACCTCTCCAATGTTTATACTCCAGTCCTCTTTGCTCTCTCATTCTTACAAATGTTCCTCTCCCCTCAAACATTCCATTACTCACTCTTTGTTTTCCAGGTCCTCTCTACCTCTGTTGGAACCCTGTTTCTATCTTGGTATCAGCTTGTCTTCACCACTCTCCCAGTCTTACTTTTTGGCCACTGCTCTTCTGTAACTGCACGCTTTCCTCAAAGATCCAGACTTGTCACAAGATGGCAATGAATTCCTCTGGCTCTTTCTCTCTTAAATCAAATAACTCAGTTCCAATCGCTGTTAGAAATGAAAGTTCTTAGCTCCCAACTATCTGCAGGCAGTTGGACATTTCAAGAAATATAATAGGTTGAACTCATTATTTTCCTTCTAAATAAATTCAAATGCAAAATCGTAGTCCATTCCTGTCATTCTCCCCCCCACACACAAAATCAGTTCTTAGAACTCGTCTTCGTTGTATCTTCCTAGTTATTTCTTGGCCACTGCCTTGGCTCTGGCCCCATATTTCTCCACTTGGACTCCATTCTCTCTGCTGCTACCAAGATAATCTTCCTGAATTATAGTTCTGAGCTCAACATTTCCTTACCTCACAATTTCTTAGCCTTACACTTAAGAAACTTTATAACCCAGCAATCCAATATTCTTTTCATGCTCTTTCTTCTACTTTTTTATACATTTCTACATGGCAACCAAGGTGAAGTTTTTCTTTTTACTGTACATGCCCCCAGTTTACTCACAAGGTTGAAGTTGTTCTTTATAATTTCTCCTCCATTTATTTCCGACTTTTCAAAAATCAGTAACATTTCAAAGCCTAAAACGTATTATCTAAATCATTGATTTCTCCTTCATAATATTTTTCCAGATTATCTGCTAGAAGTGATCTTTCTTGTGACTCAATTTTAGCATTTCTTTGCTTACCTATTGTAAAGAATATTTTTGTTAAGTTATCTAACAATTATTTATGCATATGAGATTTCTTCTACTCAGTTATAAATTATTGAAAGCCCTTTGGTAGCAAATCCATTATTTTACCCCTTACCCCATTTGAATGTAGAATGATCTCAATATATATATTTGATTGATTGAATCGAGTGATACAAAACAACTTATCTTATTATAATCTGGGTTTAATTTTGCATTTATCTCATTGCCTAGCAGAGTAGAGTCTACTTCCTGAATTCTTACTAAAAATTTAATTAATAAAAAATTATTTTATTTGTAAAATTTGAAAGTAGATTAAAGATATAATTAATTTGGATTTTTTCATTTTAGTGGTAATCATATGATATATAACTCCAAATCTCTCCTTTTGAGAACAAATCACATAGTTTTGAAGAAAAATGAAATTAGTAATTTGTCAACATATAAATGGATCTACTGATGAAGAAAAATAGCACTTAATCATAATTAAAAAAGAGATTGTACTAAAAAAATAATAACTATTGGTATTCTTCGTTACTCTTCAGAACAATCTTCTGAATTCTTAGTAACAAGTACACTCTTCAACTCATTAAATATCATAAGAAATTTCTCCTTCATTAAGTATGCCCCAAAGGGCTTAAACCTTTCTATCAATATAAAATCCAATATTACTAAAGCAGATTAACTATGAGCAGTAACAAAATAAAGGTAGTCTCAATTCACATGGGATCTTCATAAAGATATAGAGGTAGATTTTCCTAAATACGTTGTAAATAATACCTTTGAGAAAAGTCATCAAACAAATTTTATATTTTAATTTCTTTAGAAAACATTCATAAAAGAAAGACAAGTCTTATACATAATTTTAAAATTTTAGTTTGGATGTTACATTTTTATAACTTGAATTAGGAAATACATTATTCATGTAAGTTGTCTTATAGACTATCTTTCTAAATTTTGGTGAAGCTCAAATGAGTTTTCCAGTGTTCTCTGCTTTCTTTGGATTTTTTAGTTTTCAGAATTAATCTTATAAAGAAATGGAAAAGGCAGGCATCAACTTGTTATGTTAGAGGAGGAGCACCCAAATAATTCTTGTGATCTAAACTATTTTCCCTCTTAACCTCCCACAGTGCCCTGATCTGGCTTTGGAGAAATAGGTTGTGGTAGTCCTCTCCCTTCATGCTGCATGGGGGGTCTTTCAACTGTTCCTGTGTGTGTTATGTGGAAGGGACAGGCATAGATGAGACCTCTGAGAGGAGAACCCTTGTTAAGTGGCCAGTGCCCCATTCTGTGACATCTATTAGGGGCTGCCCACTTGCCTGGTTACTGTATTGCTATGTTCTCTGCCCGGTACAGAGGCAGAGAATCAGGGGGTTTTGGTGGTGTAGTTGTTGTTTTAACTTGTTTATATTTATTTATTTTGAGGAAGATTAGCCCTGAGCTAACGTCTTGCTGCCAATCTTCCTCTTTTGCTGAGGAAGACTGGCCCTGAGCTAACATCCATGTCCATCTTCCTCTACTTTATATGTGGGACGCCTACCACAGCATGGCTTGCCACTCGGTGCCACGTCTGCACCTGGGATCCGAAACGGTGAACCCCGAAGTGGAACATGTGAACTTTACTGCTGCACCACTGGGCTGACCCCTAACTTGTTTATATTTTTAGCCTTACTGAATCCTGTTTGGCCACAAGTGGGTAAAAAGTAAACTAACTGAGTACATTCTAGGGAGTATTCTGGCTTGCCTGGTTTATTCTTCTATTTTTAGTCCTAGGGAGTTTTTCTCTAGCCTTGTTTTATCCATCCTTCCATGCTAGCCAGACTCTGCTTATGATTCATCAGCTCTGTTGCCTCAGATGTCAACCAGGTGATAATGTGGTCTTTTTTTCTCCCTTTAACTCACATTAAGCCTTGAGTGGCCTCATGGAAATGAATACAAAGTGGATACTTCAATGCAACATTGTGTCTTCCTTTGAAAATTTCACTCATTTTTCTCCTAAATGAGCTTAACTCTTAAGCATCTCACGGCTATAAGAATTGCAAATCTTACGTGTATCACCAAAGAATACACATTGCTCTTACTAACAGATTGGAGTCTTTTTCAATGGAAGATAATAATGCTAAGTATAGATTTACTAATATCCTCTATAGTTTTCATTATGAAGGATTCTCACATTAAGGAAAAAAGGGCTCTATAGAGACTAAGGTCTCCATGTGAATTGACACTGTCTTCAAATTTAGTCTTTTGATAATTTAATCTCTTCTCTCAGCAGCATCTTACTGCTGAGACTTGAAAGGTAAATGGGAGTTATCCTGGTAGGAAAGTTGCTGTGAAACATTCACGGGAGACTCAAAGTCTTTACTGCAAACTCTTTACCAGTCCAAGCCAAAATCTGCTTCCCTAGACTAGTACAAAATCCTGCCTTCCACTTTGCCCTTCTCTCACCAATTCAGCCTTGTGCGGAGAAGCGCTCTTTAAAAAATGTAAATTAGATCCTTTCATTTCCCTGCTTAAACCCTTCAGAGGGTTTTCACTGCTCTTAAAATCTACACTTCCCTGCATGATCAATAAGGCTGATTAACCTCATTCTGCCTAATTCTCCAACTCACTCCTTACTCCTGAGACTCCACTCAATCTAGTCCTGCCCCATTGACATCGTTTTTCAGTTCCTGAATAAAGCCAAACCTTTTGTAGCCTCCGAGTTTTTACATCAGCTCTCTTCACACAGCCGCTCACAGGCTGACTCCTTCTAGCCTTTCAGCTGAGACGTCACAGCCTTAGAGAGGCATTCCATTTTTTAATCACAAAAGTAAATCCAATTAAGCACGTGCACACACACACACACACAGATGTGGTATTAGCTGATTTTCGTAACGAAATACATACCCAAAAGGAAGGGTTGCGCTTGATCTACTTGTCAATTTACAAAATAAAAATCACGGTTTCTTCTTCATCTTTCCCTCTGTTTTGTTCGTGTCCAGTTCACCCTAAAGCAGCGTCTACGTCACCTGACGGTTCTCCATTCCTAAGGCCTTGACGCCTCAACGTACATATCCAGTCAGAAGTCCTACACTGCAATTAGCTTTGGTGAAAACGCGAAAGTAACCTTCCCCCAAACCCTCGGAAAGCTCCCCATCGCCCTGAACCAATCTCTGCTTCCAAGGGCTTGGCGCAGGGCGCAGAGCGTTACCTAATGAGGCCAGTCCCGCAGCTTGGGAGCGAGGAAGCTCTGAAGCCTCGAAAGCACCTGGAATCCTGATGGGGCCGGGGCCATCTGACTGACAACTGTGAACAGGGGCAAGACGCCAAAAAGCAGAAAACGTTGTGTCTGGTCTGTCTTTCCTGCTTACTTTCAATTTTACTGCTGTTGACGATCTCTCTCCCTCCGAAATGGGCAGGGCCTTGTGCGCCTTCCTTCACCCTTGTACCCTCCAGCACCTAGGATATTTACACAGCTTTTGAGTTGAAGCTAATAGAGGGCAAGGGATAATACAGCAAGTTTAGTTATCTTGAGTTGACTACATTAAGTTTTTTGGCATCTTACAGAAATGAAAGGAAAATAGAGATTAAGTTTGTAAAAAATGAAGTCCTGTTTTCTTTCTCACCTGCGATTTTTAATTATTTTTTTCAAAAAAAATCATACCTGCTACATATGATACCCAAAGAACTGAATGAGCCCCAGAAAAAAAATGTGATCTGAACATGAGGATGTTCAAAAACTGCTAATAAGTACAAGGCAGAAATGTAGTTAACAGGGTATGATGGTTAATTTTATGCATCAACTGGAAGGTGTTTTGGGATGAGATTAACACTTAAATGGGTGAACTTTGAGTCAAAGAGATTGCCCTTCGTAATGTGGGTAGGCCTCATCCAATCAATTGAAGGCCTAAATAGAACAAAAACACTGGCCTCCCTGAGCAAGAGAAATTCTCCAGCCCACTGCCTCCTGGCTAGATCCGGACCATCGGCTCTCCTGAGTCTCTGCCTTCCAGCCCACACTGCTGATTTGGACTTGCTGGCCTCTGTCATCAATGAGCCAATTCCTCATAATAAATCTCTTTCTATGTATGTAATTCACATTCTATTGGTTCCTTTTCTTGGAGAACCCTAAGTAATACACAGGGATTAATCCAATTTTATTTAACTGTCAAATGACAGATTATCATCGCTTGATATTTGCTATCTTTATGTTGAGATACACTACACATTTAAGATATAAGGAAATTCAAAATGATTAGATAAACTCATATGGAATTTTTATAAGAAGTTGCTAATGAAGAATTGAGATGCGTTCAATGTATCTTACGTTGATACTACTTAATCTCATTGGTACACCCGTATCTTTCCATAAAACAGTCCTAGAAATCTCTGTCAAGAATGAAGCTAGGATTAGAAGGATCATTTGTGTAACCCAGTACGGTGCTTCCTGTGCTCACACAAGATGATTTCATTTGGCAGAAAGATCTATGCCGCCTGTAAGAACACAGGGCAGATGACAGATGCTGCTAACCACTGATGGGGTCACTGTCAGATAGGAAGCAAGGCTCAGAAATGAGCTGCTTCATGCACTCAGCTCTCCCCGACAGACCAACAGCCCCATAGATCAAGTCCGTCAATTTTGTCCATGTCCAAATCATCTGTGGAGAAATTAAACCATTTTTGTCTTATATTAGACTAAAATATTAGCAGAATCTGGAAGTTTAAAAATTTGCTGTATTAAATCTATTATGTAAGATTATTTTATTCCACTTTGAAGCATGATAAATGTTGCAAAGTCATTCTGCTGATGAATAAAAACTTTTTAAAAGAATGATTATTTGAATATTGGCAAGATGATGCAAACATAAGAATATAATTTGCCTCATAATACGTAGAAATTTACAATAACATATGAAAATAGAAAAAAATAAAATCTTCCTCTATGAAAGACACTGCAAATGATAGCATCCAGATGGCAGAAAGTTTAAACATGGGCTGAATGATCCATTTCTATAAAAGTGTATTTTCCATCAATAAGTCTATTCTCTCTGTACGCATGCAAGGAAGGATATATAAAACGATGTTCAGTAGAGATATGCTAGACAAAAAACAAATCTGTTTTTTTAGAATTTTCCTCTTGGATCTTACATAGTGACATGTAATTTCAACAAACACGAAATAAAACATTTTAAAGCAAATTTCCCCTAGTGAAACTGCTGGAACCTCACCAGTCAGATCAATGAGCTGTAAAGTGAACTCCCGTCTTTCAGCTCTCAAGCCATCCCCAAGCAGACTGCATGTCCTCTCTCCACTTCTGCTCTTCTCAGACCCACTTTTATCATCCCTTCCTTGTCACCTCTCACTTACAGTTATACCTGGATATGGTTGAAAATTTTCAAATGTAATTAATGAGGAACATTTGATTCATTATGTTTCCCTCCTGGTATGTTTTCTTTTTTCTCTATTTAAAGATGAGTCAATTAAATTGACTTCTATAAGAACACAATAAAATTACTTAAATGATTTCTTGAAGAAAATACATTTTATGCTGTTTGATTTCCTGACTCCAAAATGTTGTCCTAGTCCACACACAGCCTCTTTGTATTCTAATTTTCCTTACAGACATTCAGTGGTCCATGATAACCAAATCATGAAGGATCTACCTTGAAGATGGGAGAATCCGTGCATTTTTGTGTAAATCCGGGATGTCGCCTGCATGATGAGATGCATTCTGGTATTGCATGACTGTGGCTAGTTAACAGAGAAAATTTGTGGTGATGTTACTTTTTTTTTGGTGGGGAGAATGGCCGTGTTTCCGATATTTGAAGTACTTGACATGCAAATTCAGTCTGGGATTTGGGAAAGCCTGTGGACTTCCAAGATTCCCAGATTGCCCCTTACATAGACACCAACTGCTACACTGACACACTGATGTGATAGATCCCATTCTCAGCACTTTCCTAGCTGAGAAAATGCGTGCAGGACATCTGTGTTTAGGCCTTGGACTGTCTTCACAAAGAGCACAGAACATTCGGTAAATGGATCATCACAATGGTCATCAAATATGTCGTCATTATTTTTCCTCTTTATCTTTTTTTTGTTAGACTCTGAGTTTGTGAATACAGAGAGTATATCTGACTTGTTCGGGAATGTATCCCCAGTATGAGGCACAGTGCCTGTCCCAGAGCAGGTTTTGGATAAAGGTTTCTTGATTGACTAATTGAATGAGCACCTACTCTCTCTTACGCAAATTGTATCTACCCAACTTTCTTATTCATCCTGCTCCCCTTTCATAAGTATGCATTCCTCACTGCACTCTGCACAGCATATTTTCTGATCAGCTTATTTAACTGATAATAAAGCTAAAATATAGGTCTTTCTGTCCTCTTTTTCATTGCAACTGGATTTCTGCTATGCTATGAATTCAAAGACAAAACCAACAATAATTAATTGTTATATGCTAGTTCTAAGATGCTGTGCAAGGTGCTATGGAGATACAAAGATTTATAACCCGTGGTAAAGTTTGCATAAAAGTCTAATCTAGCTGACATGATAAGAGTTAATCAACTGGAGAATCATATGAGAAGTAAAATATTTAAATAACAGTTCAAAACAAACATAGAAAAGCTGTACAAATACAAAATTAATGATTTTCAGTATGAGATTTAAGTCAAAATTGCTGCAGAAATTTGAAAAATGCAATATTTTAATATTTGACACATCAGGAAGTCACTATAGAGAAGGTGGTCACTATGATCTGTCTTGAGAATGGCTGGGGATTGTGTGAGCATGTGGGCTCGGAGATGCAGCAGCAGTCACTTCGTATTTGGAATTTGAATTCCCTTGTCTGTTTATCTTATGTAAATTTTTATTGTGTTGAATAAGCCCAAAATACAAGTTGGATTTAGACATTTTTAAACCTGAAAGAAGCTTTCTAACTATGTTGTTCTTATATCTATCACATATTATTTTATCTTTTAGGTTCCATTTCGAAAGTGATATGTCTCTAAGTCCCAATCTCATCATTATTCTTGTTTATATTTCATTGACGTTTGTTTGGGCTGCAAAAATGACGGTTTTGTTTTTTCTGCCCAATTTCTGAATCAACCGAGAAACAGCCATAAGGGATAAGACACACCTATGCATCACTTTCATCATTGAGATAGTTGATAAAGCCCAAGGAGTCTCGGGCATGCTGGGGCAATGAGTTTCCTAACACTGAACAAAGTAAATAGAAAAGTTTCAGATTCAGTCACATTTCATTTTTGGCAACCGCTCTTCTCCCAATCTGAGGGCCAACACTTGGATAACTTATGAGATGGAAGAGCAGCCCACAATGGGCCCTCTGTCCAGAAAGACAAATCCTGAAAAAAAGGAGAAAGAAGAAGCTGAAATGTACATTTCCATTTCCTCTTTGAAATATACCAATACAAGAAATCACCCTTCTACTCAGAGTAGGATAAATGGGGGACAGCTGGGGCTAATGGGGCTCAGAGTGCTGTGCTCGAGGATAACCCTCCACATGGAAGGAAACGTCTTAAGTGGGAATAAAGGTTTCCCTGAACACTTGTAAGTCTGTTTCTCTGGATCATTTGCCCCCGATGGAACGAGGATTTCTGGTTGCTTTTGTTTGTTTATTTGCTTGCTGGATTTTATTTCAGAATGAAATGTATTGTAACGACAAGGTTGTTAATTTTGATGTAAGAAAAATATGGATTCAAGTCTTGGCTCAACAATTTTTTACTCAGTATTTTCCAATGGTGTTCTCTAAATGAATCATTTAAAATTGGAGAAAATTTTAGTTTTACTTCCTCCAATATAGTTAATTTGTGTACTCTTAGTCATTTCTTTGAAGCATTTAGCTAATTTAAATATATGATAATATTTAATATGCTATATTTGGTGATAATCAGTAATAAGTCCGGGAAAAATTACAAACTGGACTGTGATGGTTGTTATGGACATACAATCTGGCATGGACCAAGACCAGCCGCCAGCACTTGGGCTCTGGATTAAGACAGTGTGCAGAGCTGTGAGCATCCGCGTTGCATACAGAGGATGAACATAGATAAACTTTTGTCCCTTTAGCCACTGTGCGTTTGCATCATTTGGTGTTGTGACATGATCCACCCTATCCTAGCAGAGTATAGGCAGAGTCCTTCGTGATCCCCCATGCTTATACTTTGGCTCCATCTCCTTCCCTCATTGTATTTGTTCACATGCTATCTCCTACTTCCTTCATTTATTCATTCATTCAACAAAAGCTGGGTAACCCTCAATTATTTCAAGATCTTTGGCTAATTGTTCTTCCTTCCCAGGACAGTGTTCACATTTCTGGAAGTTTATGTTCTGCCATGGCATCAAGGAAAGCTTGTGGTCATCAGTGGTGCCTGCCCATTCAGGATCTGGCTGACATCCAGACACGTGTTTGGTGCTGTGGCTCTATTCTGTCTGTACCAGCATCTGCTAAGATGGCTGTGATCCCAACTGGTCTGCAGAGGCTGAATCCATGCAGCTAAAGCTCCTTCAGGATCTGCAAACTTTCCGTGTTACTAAACTATGTGTGTTTCTGAGTGGCACAGGAATGTTTAGCTCTTCCCTCATTCAACTCTAGGGCAAGAAAAAGTTTGGCAGGTCTGTCTCAAGCCCCTTTTCCTCTCGTTTTGCACACACTCATATTATTTCACTGTTGTCACACTAAAGTGGTGCTGGGAAATGAAAATTCTCACCTTCTAGAGCACTAGTAGGGAGTCAGGAAACAAAATCCTCTCCTCTCTCAGATTTCAACAAAATTCCCTAGAGGTTGCATCACATCCTTGCCTCAAGGACGACAAGGCTTAAGGGACACTAGACACAGACACTCTTTCTCAGACACTCCAAGAACACCTGCATCTATCCTTTCTCTTTCTGATTTTCTTCTTTCTCTTTCACAGTCTTAGAAATTGTAGTAATCCTTACTTAAGAGAAATAGTAATAATGCCAACGTGAATTTCCGTAAATCAAAGTAATAAAATACATTTTGAGCTATTAATATAAAAGCGTTAGGATTTAGAAATACAAAACACTTTCCCACAAATGATTATCAAAGCCATTAAGAAATACTACAAGGTATTTATAAAGACAGAATTGACTGTTTTTTTTGGTGTTTTTTTTTTTTTACCACTTTTCTCGTGTTTCTATGGCAGTAAACCCAGATTGCCTTCACTGATGCTTGATAGGAGACTTATAAGAGAAAAAAATTTAGTAAGAAAGAAAGTCACATCTATTCATAATTGCAGTTAAAGCTGACAGATAAAACATGTCTTTATCTCTATTCTATTCTCAAATCCTACTCTTATGAATATAATAGAATAAAACAGGACAAAGAGACAGGGGCAATGAGAATCTAGAGGTGACCACAGCAGATGAGGGATATCAAATTATTTGTTTATGATGCTCTGGAGGTGCACGAGTGATAACTGACTTAGGATTAAAGCTTCTTTTTTTCTAATAAGAACCCGCAGTACAGAAAGCCAACAATCTGTAAAATTATTTGTGCCACAAAATCCAAGAAAGTCTTAAGGAATTTAGGCAACAGTACCTTTGAAAGTGTGCCACTGAATGGAACTAAAAAGAGGCGAATTTATATTCGGATTTCAAACATGCTATCTCCGACCCAAACAGCCTAGTGATTGCCCACTGCACCGTGATGGAAGACAAGTGCTATTGCTAGTGGAATTTGAACAAGAGAGGTCCCAAACTTTAAGAAAACCTGCCTGGCTGAAGGAGGGAAAGAAAAAAATGCAAAAGGGAAAATAGTAGAGAGGCAATAAATTAGAAGACCTGCTGGGAGGTAAAATATTGAAATAATACAGTTTCCACATAAAATATGAAGAGGAAATTATCAAAGTAATAATAAAAGAAAATCCTGAAGGAGCCCACTGAATGCACAGCAAAATGGAAAGAAAAGACCCCACCAAAGCATATCACTGTGACATTTCAGAACCCTGGACATAAAAAAGAGAATAAGAGATTGCCATTCTATATTTCCACATTATAACTTCTACGATATACATAAGAATCTGGAAAAAAGTGTCAATCCATTGTTTCCATGGATAATCATTTGTCCTCTGTGACAGATATTCTTGGATGTGTCGGGAGCCATAAGAAGTCTGTACTGGAAATCAATTTGGAAGGCAGGAGAAATTGGTTATTACACTATGCTTCAGGGTCATGGTTTTGGTTGTTGTTTAAATAAAATACTCATCTGGCTGTGTCTTCTTGGTCTAGAATTTCTTCCTGAACTTCCTTACTTATTCTCATAATGTCACAATGCAAATGTGTTTCATAAAGCTATTCTTATCTGAAGTTCATGCTCCAGTTTGTTATTTCTAAATATTATTGAACATCTCATCAAGATTGACTCATTGGTCCTTTAGACCCTCTGTGGTTGAAATGGTACTCTCCCTTGCTTAGGCAATTACTAGTATTACTGAGAGCAAGAAACTAGTTGCCTCACCAATACCATTCTCTCCTTCTTATTTAGTAACAAAACACTCACATTTGTGGCAGTGTGTCCACACAAAGATTGCGTTTCCTAGACTCCATTGCAGTTAGACAAGATTATGACGCTAACTTTTCCTCAATGAAGTATAGACTGAATTTGTTGTGTTGGATTTCTGAAAATGGCTCTTAAAATTGGAACAGATAGCTGAGAAACATTTTTTGTTGTTCTTCTTACTTTCACTTCTTGCCTCGAAAATATGTGTAACATACCTCTTAAAGAAATTACATCTTTTTGGGGCCAGCCCAGTGGCATAATGGTTAAGTTCACTCACTCCACTTTGGCAGCCTGGGGTTCACAGGTTCAGATCCCAGGTGCGGACATACACACCACTCATCAAGAAATGCTGTGGCAGCATCCCACATACAAAATAGACGAAGATTGACACAGATGTTAGCTCAGGGGCAATCTTCCTCACAAAAACGAAAGAAAGAAAGAAACGAAAGAAAGAAAATACATCTTTAGTTGGAAACTTGCTCACAAGGGAAACTCCAGAGCTAGGATATTTCACTGATTAATTCTACCAACCATTTAAGAAGAAAATAACATCAATTCTACCCAGTTCTTCCAAAAAGTAAAAGAATAATAAACACTTCCCAAGTCATTTTGTAAGGCCAGTATTAACTTAACATCAACACAAATACACATATATATTAATCTGTGCATGTTTTAGTTAGTATCCATATTTATATTTCCCAGCTCTTTCCACTGAAGGCCCAGAAAAAATGACACCAGCGTAGCAATGAGCACGGAACATTTAAAGAACCCAGATCGTGGTTTCTAAATATCATTTTCCAATAAAAGGAATCATGGTTCCTTTGAGAATTGGCTGATTTCAGGGCTGGGCTAGGGAAAATATAAAATGTGCAAGAAAATCTTGCATTGTTAGAAAATAAGGAAGCCCTCAAAAATATGTAGAGGCAGTGGCTGGCCCAGTAGCACAGCAGTTAAGTTCACACGTTCTGCTTTGGTAGCCAGGGGTTCGCTGGTTCAGATCCCAAGTGCAGACCTATGCCCCCCTTGGCAAGCCATGCTGTGGCAGGTGTCCCACATATAAAGTAGAGGAAGATGGGCATGGATGTTATCTCAGGGCCAATCTTCCTCAGCAAAAAGAGGAGGATTGGCAGCGGATGTTAGCTCAGTGCTAATCTTCCAAAAAAAAAAAAAAAAAAATACGTAGAGGCATATTGAAAGAGCCAACCTGAAAATCATCCCAATTGCTAAAGCTGGAACAAGTTTAGCCTATAGAATATAATACATATCTGCAAATTCATTCTAATATAAATAAATGAATAATGTTGGGAGAAATGTCAGCTTTCCCTTACAGAAGAATTCCAATTAATGAGCATAGGAATGGTGAAAACAGAAAATCACCACTATAACACCACAGTAATTGTTGCAGGTAAGGCCTGCTGACGGATGATAAAACTAGTGAACATGAGTTTGAGGAGAATAAAATGTTCCATAGTTCAAAATACACCCCACAAAAGAGGTTTCTAATTACCCATAGAAAAAATCATAATGTTATGGTAGAGAATGTGGTGGGCACTACCTTAACAAATGATCAAGGATGATATCAAAAGTGTGACTTGTCAATATCAGGTACCCCATGACAGGATGCCCTAAGAAAGCTCACTTCTTTGGTATTCTGGCCAAAAATGCATGACTTCAATCTTATCACGAGAAAACAGGAGAGAAATTCAACTTGAGGGACATTTTACAAAATAACTGATCTGCGTTCTTCAAAACCATCAAAGTCAAGAAAGACGAGGAAAGACTAAGGAACTGTCACAGATTCAAGGAAACTAAGGAGACATGACAATGAAATCTAATGTGAGATCCTGGATTGGATCCTAGAATGGAAAAATGGCTAGTGGAAAATGCATGGACCTTGAGTAAAGTCTGCAGTTTAGTTAATGATATTGTAACAATGTTACTTTTCATGTGGATGTGTACTATGTTTACATCAGATGTGAAAAACTGACTGAAGGATTTATAGGAATGCTTTGTACTATTTTTGAAAATTTCCATATGTCTAAAATTATTTCAAATAAAAAAGAAAAAATATATGTATATCTATTTCTCTGGTTTGTGGGTTTAAATTTCACCCAGGAACAGCATAGGAGAGGACCCCTGGACCTTCTTTGAGCTGCTGAGTGGATTCATGACCTGCGTTCTCCCCACAGCACTAATGCCTTGCCTGATCACATGCATCTGGCTCATGTCATCTTGTGTATGGAATTCATCGGATCCTTTTCCCATGGACCTATGGATTCATTAGCCTTCCCTTAATAGTAAGTATACTGAATCTCAAAGATCTCCAAACTTTCATGATTGTGAAGACTAGGAGTATTCATAGGGATATACAGATCTGCAAGTTACATTAAAGAAAAAAATTAAAAGATCAGAATTGGATTAATCTCTTAGAGTTCACAAATAGAAGCTTGAAAGAAGATTATGTTTATGCTATTTCAGGTACTCATAATTTATTTACACCACAAACATTAGTAAAATAAACAGAATGAGTGATAGCAAAATACACTAATTTTGGAAATGTTGTAAGCAAAATAAAAACATATATGAGCAGAATATATTTTACAAGTTATATCACATTTCAAATAAGTAATAAACTCAAAGTCAAATACAGAAATTTAGTCATGCTGACATACATACACAGGATATCACTTCTCATCCATTCATTCAAAATGTATTCCTTTGGTGTTTCTATGTTCTAAAATGAGCTAGTGGCTGAAGATATAAAGAAGACATAAAGAATAATACAACTTAAATACCATCCACAATAGTTCACAATCCAATTGGTGAGACAGACAAATAATTATGTATTTACAACGTTAAGGGCAATGGGAGGGAAATGCATTTGGCAGTAGAGTGGTGCTCACTTAACCTGGAAGATTATAAATTGATTCTTGGAAAAGTGATTACCTCTATAGAGGCCTGTAGGATGAGGGGGGTTTCCCTTGGTGGAGATGAAGGAGATGGGGGGAGGGGAGAGAGAGAATTGTAAGCAGAGAGAAAAGCAAAATCAAAGGTATGCATGTAAAAACTGCATCTTATTACGTGTGAGAAATGATCAGCAGACATTTGGTCCTGCCCAAAACGTCCATAAGACATTGGTTCCACACCACAAGGTCCTTGATATTTGGTCTTTTGAAAAACACTTGGTATAGACCAAATACACTCGTGGACGTTTTAGACAGAACCAAATGTCATGGACCTTTTTGCGCGGACCAAATGTCTTACAAACCAAATGTTTTATGGATGTTTTGGACAGGGCTGAATATCCTGCAAGGGCAAGAAGCTACAAGAGTCATCTGGCTTTCTTGTAGTTTGACGGGAGGGGAAGATATTAGGGCTGAAAATTTGGTCCACACCAGGCGCCGTTGATGGTGCATAACACGTTAAGTCACTTTATGCAGTAAGTGCTGTGGTCCTTTAGAGAGTTTTAGACAGAGATAAGACTTGCCAAGTATTTCCCATAGATCTCCAAAGTGGCTGTTAGAGGAATTGTATGAGGTGCCCGAGAATGGAGGCAGGAAGAGATGCTGTTTTGAGCTAGAGTACTGGCCCGTGGGATGAGGAAGAATATGTCTATTTAAAATATAATTAGAAGGCAAAATAAATAGGACTAGGTGCCTGGTTTAATGTGGTGGCATAGGGGGAAGGGAAAGGAAGACATTCATTCTAGTAAGGCTGCTAGCAAGAAGGACTTAGCACTACCATAGAAAAGGAAGAGAAGAAGATATTGGGAGAAAGAAAATAATGCAATTTTAGACATTTTGAAATGTGGATTCTTATGAAAGACTGTGTGGGAAATATATAGGATGACGATCACCAAGTCCAAAATTCGGAGAAGGAGAGGTTATGGCTTGATCTAGGCAGAATGAATTCATGTAAGAAAAGTGTGTAAGAGGAAAACGGGCCTGGGAGTTTCCCTTCCGGAATACAAACGCATTTTGTTCAAACAAAGACACTGAAGCGAAAAAATAAAATCAACTTATTTTTTCCTCATATGTCTTGAGATGCAAATTTTTTCTAAGCATTAAATACCAGGATGCTTAGTGTTAAAATGATTGCTCAAGATTAACAATTGTATCATGCCTTTTGGTTTAATTATTTCTATCCCAATTTTACAGTTGGTCAATATGACCTAAAATCATAATTTTCCCTGTCCCTATAATCATTTAATATTATGTTGTAGGTAATTTCTATAAAGGTTCGCAAAATGTTTTGTGCAAGAAATTATGGACATAAATAAAGTAAATTACTGAATAAATAAATAAATGATTAATAAACGATTATTCATCATTGCACTTAGAGACCATGAAGTTGGCATAGGCCTCTTGCACTGCTGTCCTCGCTAAATTTTACTGAACCTGCAAAATTAAAATATTGCCCGTTTATATTTATTTTAATACGCATCGCGTCATCATGTTATTGTTCATCAGCAACAAGTAGTAGCTAACCAGGCCTAGATCTATATGCTCAAGAGAAATCAGTATCTATGATATAAACAGATCTTCACAGAACCACACACACGGCTTGCTTGTCTGCTTCAAACAGAACCACACGTACAACTCGCTGGTCTGTTTCAAACCATCGGATGACTACCTGAAACTTGTTCTGGTGTCCCCGAGTGTCTGGCGAATTACAAAACAGGAGAGTTAAGCTTTCAGACACTGGGCAACAGGGTTTGATCTCGTGATGTCACCAGCATCAGGCCCACTGTGCTCTCTCTGGACCTTTGCCTTCTTATGTTCTAATCAAATAGAGGGCATAACCAGCCCAGGAAAGAAAATTGGAATACTGCTGGTTTGTAAACATTCTTCTTTTTTAATGAGGAAACACATTTACAACAGTTATGGGGACTTTTTTCCTTTTCTGCTCAGCACTAAGGATCAATAAAGTCGATTTTCTTTGGTGTTTCCTGGTTGTTTGCAGGTAGAGAGGTTTCGATTTAGCTCCCCCTTAACGCCATCACCTGAGAAGGAGGCCTTCTATGAGTCTTCACTTTGGGAGAGTGCTTTGAATTTTGTTCTTAGGTGCTATGAGGCAACAGAAACCAAAAGTTCAAGTTCACAGAATGGACAAATGCCATCAGCCTGAAAGCTATCTTCATTGCTCTTTTCACATCTCTCTGGATACTCTCCTTTCTTTAGTTTTTGGTCAGAGAACTACTTAATTTCCTCCAGCTTGCTGGTGCATTTAAGAAGAGTTATTCCTCACCACAACTACCACCAAAGCAAAACTTTTTGATGTTTATTTGCAAAGGAGGGAGTTCAGTTGCTTAAAGAGCCCTATTACCAGAAACGAAAGTTCTAGCTAATTATTTTTAGTCACTCAAGGTCCAGTTCAATGATAAAGTCTTGTGAATTATTCACTCCCAAAGAAGAGTTGATAACCCACTTTCTGACATTCCACATCTTTTTGAAAAGCTCTATTCTTGTATGTTGCATATTATAGTGCAAATTTTCTCTTCAAATACCTGAGGTCCTGTTGCATGTGCACAGTTTCTTATTCAGCTTTGCAAGCCAGCATCCTCTACTTTCTCATCTACTATAGTTTGACCACCATGGTTTCTAAGAAAGCTTGTATTAGCAAAACTTTTGGGATTAAGAAATTGTTTTAATGAAAGATAATAATGATAATATAAAGAAGCTCTTGCTATATATCCTTTTAGGTTGATAACAACAATGTTGTAGTTTCTGTAGAAATATCAAATTTTACAGCAATCCTTGTTTTGTTATTTGTTGGATTAAAATAAAGTACTTGTTACTTGTTGAATTTGCATCAATGATAAACCATTGATGGAAATCGGAAAAAGTCTGATTCTTTATTTGACCTTCCTGCCATACTCTCAGGGGTACCTCAGTCTCCTCCATCACCTTTGACCTTAACCCTTGCATTTGCTTTGCACCAGAGTTCATAATTGTAAAATGTAAATAAAAAAAAAAACCACAAAGGAAATAAAAGAAACTCTTTTCACCAGAGCTGTCAGTGGCTCAAACACAGTACTGAGTCGAAATCCTTTACAAGTTACAGCTTTAGTCATACTTGCATTGTGCTCATTATAACCAGTAACAGCTCTTGTAATGCAAATGCTCTCCCTTTAGTAGTAAATCATGTTATTTCCATTTTGTGTAATGAAACATCACAATTTGAAGAAATAATTGCATAGTGCTAGGCTTGTATTGGTTGCTTAACTCATGATTGTTCAGTGAACGATGATCTGAAAAGGATTTGTGAAACTGCATTTCAGCCAATTAGAAGTCAAAGGCAAACCATTATTATTGTATAATAATAACATTTATGGTGGAACTTTATAGGTTAAGGAACGTTTGCGGATTCACACAGGACTCATTGTCATTTTCAATCAACTAAGGATGAACAGGTGTAGTAAAATGATGATGCCTAAAGGATCTCTGTGCATGACATGGAAAAAGAGAAGCTCGTTGGCAAAGGTAGTTGATTCTTATCCACTGTTCACAAATGATATGTCTGAGGGTCATTTTCCAGATTGCTGGGTGTTTTTCTTTACACCAGATTGGGAGGCTGATGATCTCTAAGCTGAAACAGCTGCATTGGAGTATGAAGTTTGCTTATATATCAACTGAATTCTATTCTGGTTTAGTTGTCAATCATTTAGGTAAATATTATACTCTTTGATCTAAAAACATAATAAATCAATGTTAATTTATAAGCAAAAGACGATATTCAGAACTTATAATCTCTTTAGAGAGAAATAGGTAAAATAAATCTACAAACATCAGGAAAGATCTGTTAATTGGATATGCCATTTTATACAAAATGCTCAATTCTCAATCTCAATTACTTCATAGTTCAATTTTTATTCTTGATTTTTTTCCCATTGGATTATAACCTTTTCCACACAACAATAGTTTGAGATTTTCTTTGGCACTGTACCTGATGCCACACTAAAAGACAAAGGTATCATTTTATAAGAATTTATCATCTAAAGGAAATGCTGGATAAATCAGTTCTGATTTTCTCATTAAGAATTACATCAGAATAAATGGTGTCACATTAAAATTTAATTATACACACATATGCATTTAGAATTATATCACAATTAAACATATATTTTATAAACATATATCTATTTTTATGATATGATTAATTCTTTTATCAAGATCCTTTAGAATGTAAGCCTCATGAGGGGAAGTAATAAACTCTAAGAACATAGTAGGCACATAGATAGTTCATGAATGGATATTTATTTTAGCAATCAATATTTTAGTGTAACAATTTTATATATTCATTATAGATCTCAAGAATACTTATTCTACTAGAGTTCAAGATACAAAATCTTTCTCCAGAGCTGTCACTTTACACATTCTGAATATCTTTGTATTTTTTTGAGCTCCTATCCATATATATATATATCATTACTTATATAAGAGCATCATATATTTTCATTTCTTTTATAATCAGATTTCTTAGTTAATATCTCCTTTGTGATTTCAAATATTCATGATCTGTCAGGGAATTTTTTACATGTAAATGTTTAGATCTTAGATGTATTTGTGGTTTTAACCCATGTTAGAATATGAAGCCATCCGTGGTCCTTCCCATTGCAATAAAATTTGCAAATATTTAACTCTGTTTCTAATGTTATGTTCATCTTAAATAAATAATCTATTCTTCCAAAAAACAACCATTGAATGTCTACACATGGCAGATGTCCAGTATGCATTGGGCATAGAATGATATATTAGATAAAGTCTCTGACCTCAACAACTCATAGTCCAGTTGGAAAAAAATTCCTAGGTTTCCACGTGACAATGTGGAGTAAACCTCACTAAACTGGAGTGACTATGTAGCATGGGTGAACAATAAATTTTGTTTGGGTAGGCTGCTGAAATTTGGGTCTATAACCTAGTCTACGCTAATGTGATAGCTTTCCAATTTCTCTTCTAACCTTATCATTTTTATCCAAAATATTTCATTTTAAATTATACATACCTTCATCTCTTCAATGAGAATATAAAAGTAGATACATTATCATCAAATGCCTAGAGCCAAGATGAAGCAGTTTTCTTAATACAGTACAGTAGATTTGGGTCATACATTGGAAACTTTATAAATGATAATTGTTTAGCTTCCATTCTATAATACCATAAATATTTCAATGTTCAAGATCGTGGTGGACTTGTAGGATGAATGGAGAAATTTGTGGTGATAGAAATGGGATTATATGGCTATAAACTAGAAGAAGTATATCCATCTTAGATGACTACTATGTGGAAGAATTTAGATCAGCTTCCCTAATGACACCAAAAGGGACTATGCAGATAGGCTCTCTCAATTTTTTCTTCTTCTCACTTTAGAATTGTGAACACATTAACTGAAATTTTGATATCATCCTCTCATAAAACTTATTAGTCTAGTACCTAAACTTCTAGCAGTAATCAAAACAAACAAGTAAAACAACAAAAAACATTCACTAGCCAGGTAAAGACTTACATAGCATAAACTCTCAAAACTAGGATATCCTCCACGTTAATTAGGTTTCTGCTAATTGCAAATGAGGGAAGTGCAACTTTTAGCGGGGTATTTATTGTCTTATGAAATTGGAGAGTACGTGTGTGGAGCTTAATTCTGAAAGAATCAAGGATTCTAACAATTAGTTCAGTACTGTTTCCTCATCTCCATTTCAGCTCTGCTTTTATTTGTGGGCTGCAACTCCTTGTGCAGCTAATAGACTTCTGACATCAAGCAGAAGACAAAATATGCTGAAACACATACTCACCTTCAAATCGAGTATCAAAATTATAAAAGTAGAGAAAATATTCTAATATAGATTTAAACATTCAAAAATATAGTTTTAAATGAATCATTCCAGGAGCTGATAAAAATTCATATTTTATTCATTGCACTATGCTCATCTAATGCCTCTAAAAACTGCATATTTTTGTTAATGATACAGATAAAAGTTACGTAAAAACTCTGATAAATTTATTTGTAATATCTCCTTTCTCTTAAAATTTCATAAAGTTATGGTGTTTTCCAACATATGTAATAACACTTTATTTTTATGGGGTGGTATAGTGTTATTATTACTGTTGATATTTTTAAAGCTAATATTTATCTTGTACTTACTATGTGCCAGCTACTGTGCAAAGCACTTTAGAGCCATAATCAGCTCTTTTATTTCTTATAATAACACTTTGAGGTAGGCATTATTATTCTCATTTTACCCATGAGGAAAACAAGACTTATAGAGTTTAAATAATTTGTCTAATTTTACACAGCTGGAAAAAGTCACAACTAGGGTTTGAAGCTAGATGGTATATCTCAAGAACTGTATCTTTGTTCTAACACACACACACGTTTTCTTTTTCTTGAATAAAAATCCCCTTATTAAAACAACAACTATCGAGCTGGTTTAGTGAACTGAACTGTATTTACGTGTCTTTGGAGAGTTGGGGGCATGGTGATCAACATTTATGTTTCCTGCTCAGTTCATTCACAGAACTAAAATCACCTACGGATGAAATGTATAGGTTAAGTGTCAATACGGATTAAATCCTAAAGTTTTCCATTTTAATAGGATGACAGACGGAGGTATAGGGGAAAAAAATCAAAACTTTCCATCAAGTAATATAGTGTCCCAGCATATGGAGCTCAAATCGTGGTGATGGAAATGTTCTGCACTGGCCAGTATGGTAGCCAGCAGCCATTCATGGCTAGTAAACATTTGAAACGTGGTTAGTCTGACTGAAGAACTAAATTTTAAATTTTTATTTAACTTTAATTAATTTAAATGTTGTAGCTGCATGAGGCTAGTGTGTACCATATGGGATGGTCTAGCGTGATCACATTGGGTACAAATGATGGCTTCTCAACTACATCGCCTGAATTTCTTAATAATATATCCAGTTATTCGCCAGACATTTCAACATGGATATTTAAAAGGCATCTCTGTCTTAATCTGTTCAAATTCCTTGTTTTCATTGAAAATCAGTCATTTCTCTTGCAGTTTTCATTTTCACAAAACACACTTCTGTATAGCTTTTATCTCAAATGAAACCCTTGGAGTTACCTAAACACCTAAACACCATGAACTATTAATAAAAAGTGCACGGAGTCTTTACCTTCAAAAATCCATGTGTTTTTCATCAGATCTAGAACTACACCCTAGTCGAAATGACGTTCATTTCTTGCCTGGACCATAGTAGTTGCTTTCTAACGGGTCTCCCACCTTCTACTTTGACCATTCTAATTGCTCTCACAAGTCTACTTTGTCTCTGTTCTCAGATCAGATCTTTGTTCCAGTTTCACAAGGTGCCTGCAAGTCCTGAGACTGAACCAAATACACTTCTCTGTGGAGCCTTTGCACTTGTCCATTTTACCTGGAATTATCTGCATTCAGATATACTTGTATAGATTTCCTGACTTCATTTAGGCTTTTATTCAAAAGTTGTCTTATTAGGGAATATTTCGTGAAGAATGCTTTTAAAATAGCATCTCCCTACCCTGTACCTGAGCATTTGTTTAAACATATATTGATGTCTATTTTTTTTTGTCTCTTCTTTCTAGAGTCCATGTTTAGTACGGCCAGAACGTTTTTGTTTACTACTATATCCTCAGTGCGTAGAAGTGTATTGAACCAAGAGTTACCTGATAATTATTAAATGAAAAAAATACTTGTCTTAGTTTTAAATAGCACTACATAAACAACAGACAATAGACATGGCATTTCATTTATTGAAGAATCTAAACATTTGCCTTGAATACCAAATACAAGAAGATTGGTTGGGGTTAAAAAATAAAATCCTGGGGCTGGCCCAGTGGCACAGCAATTATGTTCAAACATTCCACTTCAGCAGCCTAGAGTCCACTGGTTCAGATCCCAGGTGTGGAGCTGCACACTGCTTGTCAAGCCATGCTGTGCCTGCATCTCACATATAAAGTAGAAGAAGATGAGCACAGATATTAGCTCAGGGCCAATCTTCCTTAGCAAAAAAAAAAAGAGGAGGATTGGTAGCAGATGTTAGCTCAGGGCCAATCATCCTCAAAAAAATAAATAAATAAATAAAAATTTAAAAATAAATAAATAAAATCCTCAAGTTAATATCTTAAAAAAAAAACTGCACTTCATGTGCAAGGCAATGACTGAAATCAGGATATCAGATAAGAAGAATGCTTTAACTTTTTTAAAATGAAAGAACATAATGAGAGATAGACCCACTTCAAATTATCTATTGGTTTCATTTTTTTAATACTTAAATTGGTATCTCATTAACTATAACCATTCTATAGCAAACTATGTTTAATGTTTATTTTATGCTGACATCGATTAAAATTTATTCCTTGCACCAAATGCTGGGGAGGACATGGAGCAACAGGAACTCTCATTCATTATTGGTGGGAACGCAAAATGGTACAGTGACTGTGGAAAACAATTTGGTGGTTACTTACAAAATGAAACATACTCTTAACATATGGTCAAGAAATCACATCCCTTGGTAGTTACCCAAGTGAGTTTAACATTTGCATCTACATGAAAAACTGCACACAAAAGTCTACAGCAGTTTTATTCATAATTGTCAAAATGTGAAAGCGACCAAGATGTCCTTCAGTAGGTGATGGATAAACATACTGTAATCCACACGATAGAATATTATTGAGCATAAAAAGGAATGCCCTATCAAGCCACGAAAAGAAAGGGAGGAAACTTAAATGCATATTGTTAAATGAAAGAAGCCAATTTGTGTGTGTGTGTGTGTGTGTGTGTGTATGTGAGGAAGATGTCCCCTGAGCTAACATCCATTGGTAATCTTCCTCTTTTTATGCTTGAGGAAGATTAGTCCTGAGCTAACATCTGTGCCAATCCTCTTCTATTTTATACTGGGGATGCCTCCACAGCATGGCTGATGAGTAGAATAGGTCCACACTCAGGATCTGAACCCACAAACCTGGGCTGCCGAAGTGGAGGGCGTGGAACTTTAACCACTCGGTCACAGGGCCAGCTCCTGAAAGAAGCCAATTTTAAGATGCTATGTATGTATGATTCAAACTATATGACATTCCAAAAAAGGAAAAACTATGTAGACAGTAAAAAGATCAGTGGATGACAAGGATTCAGGAGGAGAAAAAAGAAATGAACAGAAAGAGAACAGGGGAGTTTTAAGACACTGAAACTATTATTCAATATGATATGTAACAATGGATACATGTCATTTTATATTTGTCAAAACCCATAGCATGAACAACATGGAGAGTGAACCCAAATGTAAACTATAGACTTTAATTTATAATAATGTGTTAATATTAGCACATCAATTGTAACAAATGTAGTACACTAAGTAATGCAAGATATTAAAAATAGGGGAAATTGAGGAGTACGTTGAAGCATGTGGGAACTCTACTTTTTGCTCAATTTTTTTCTCTAAATCTAAAATTGCTTTAACAAAAAATTCTATTAATTAAAAAAGTTATTCCCGATTATTTCAGATTAAGTTAATGATATTAAAAAAATCATGAATCCATATTTTAATCATCAGTCAGCGTCAAGAACACATAGGACTTGAATAAGTACATCAACATCATGGTGGAGTGAGCTCTTGTCTTAGTCTCCCTCTGTAAGATACAATGAAAAGGACATCCATACAATACAATAGACATCTGAGAGTTACACACAGCCATGTGTATGAAGGTGGGGGTGCTGATCCCCCTTGGAATCAGTGGAAGAAGGTAAGTGGATTTCCTGTCTCTCCCCAGCAGCAACAATCTAGGATGCGGGACCTCAGCCAGTTCATGACTCTGAGAGGAGAAGAGGGGAAAGGAAGCCCTCTGTGGGAGCACTTTCACTTTCAGAGTTGCCTCCCAGCCTGTGGGAATGCTTCACACTGAAGTGGCTAAGAAACCCCATCAAGCTGAGCAGCCCAAATGGGTAGACAGTGAGTGCAGAGCAGGAGTGCAGGTGGGAAACAAGGTGCTCCCTCCACCCCATCCTACCTGGCACATCAGCTCAGCTGAATGACTAGAGCAAGGGATCCCAACCAGAGAGGCTGTGCCTACATGAGTAAAGCAGCAGTGGCCAGATGCAGAAAGCCCTATCAGCACATCTTCCAACAGAGGGGCACAACTGCCAGGGGCTATGGCAGTTCAGAAAACACAGCTTCTATCCCCACCAGTGGTGGCAGGTGACATCTGCAACCAGTTACTACCACTATGTGACTGCAAAAGAAGACCCCATAAAACAGCTTGAAGAGATATATTATCACTCCAGACCAGAAGGAAAATGACAAGTACCCAGAAAACAGTCCGTAAGTCACAGAAATTTACAATCTAAATGATAGAAAATTCAAAATAGTTATACAAAAAACTCAATGAGTTATAAGAAGACTCAGAAAGATACTTTAATGAACTCAGGAATAAACTTTTTTTCTCCTGCTTTATCTCCCCAAATCCCCCCAGTACATACTTGTATATCTTAGTTGCAGGTCCTTCTAGTTGTGGCATGTGGGACGCCACCTCAACGGGGTCTGATGAGTGGTGCCATGTCCATGCCCAGTATCCGAACTGGCAAAACCCCGGCCACCACAGCAGAGCATGCGAACTTAACCACTCAGCCACAGGGCTGGCCCCACAGGAATAAACTTAATGAACAGAGGGAATTCTTCACAAAAGAGATTGAAACTATTTAAAAAAACCCAATCAGAAATGTTGGAGACAAAAGACACAATGAATGAGATAAAGAAAAATCTACAATCCTTAAAAAACAAAACTGATATTATGGAGGCCAGTATTAGTAATTTAGAGGACAGAAGTATAGAAATGCTTCAGGAGGAGGAAGAGAGAGAACTAAGACTAAAAATAAATGAAGAAATTCTCTGAGAAATATCCTACTCAATTAGGAAATGTAACATAGGGATTATAGGTATTCAAGAGGCAGAAGGGAGGGGGAAAGGAGCGGAGAGCTTGTTCAAAGAAATAACAGCTGAGAACTTCCCAAACCTAGGGAAGGAGCTGGAATTAAATGTAAATGAAGCTAACAGAACTCATAATTATATCAATATAAAAAGACTTTCTCCAAGGCATATATTAGTAAAACTGGCAAAAATCAATGACAAAAAAAAAAATGTTCAGGGCAGTAAGGCAGAAGAAAATAACCTACAAAGGAACCCCTACCAAGCTGTCAGTGGATGTCTCAGGAGAAATCTTACAGGCTAGGAGAGAGTGGAATGATATATGCAAAATTCTGAAAGACAAAAGCTTTTAGCCAAGAATACTGCAGCCAGGGAAACTGTATCTTTCACATACAATGGAGAAATAAAAATTTTCTGAGATAAACAAAAGTCAAAGGAGTTCATTGCCACAAGACACGCCTTACAAGAAATGATCAAGAAGGCTTTCATACTTGAAAAAGAAAAGATTTACAAAACCTAGAGCAAGGAGATAAGTAGACAGACAAAATCATAAAATTTCAGCTATCAGAACAGGTTAGCAAACACTTAATTATAACATGAAAGATAAAGAGAAGGAAAGTATTGAAAATAACTACTTTATCTTAATCACAAACTTACAACACAAAACAGAATAAGTTGTGACAATGATAACTTAGACAGGGAAGAGAATAGGGATGGAACCTGCTTAAATAAGAAATTAAAGAAATTAAGAGCCTATCACAAAATGTGCTATCTCATCTATAAGATCTCTTATACAAACCTTAGGGTAACCACTAAACAAAATATCAGAATAGAAAAACAAATGATAAATAAAAAGAAAACTAAGAAAACTGTCACAGAAAATCAGCAGACAATTGAAAGTCAGAAATACATGGGATGAGAAACAAGGGAAAAACAGAACAACCAGAAAATAAGTGATAAAATGGCCATATTAGGCCCTCATATATCAATAATCACTCTAAATGTAAAATAATTTAATTCTCCAAAAGACACAGAGTGGCTGGAGGGATTAAAAACCAAGATCCAACAATAGGCTGCCTCCAGAAATCATATCTCAGCTCTAAAGAAAAGCACAGGCTCCAAGTGAAGGAATGGAAGACCATACTTCAAGATAAGGGTAAACCAAAGAAAGCAGATGTTGCCATAATTATATCAGAAAAGTAGACTTCAAGATAAAAAAAGCAATGAGAGACAAAGAGGGGCAGTATGTAATGATAAAAGGAACACTCCACAAACAGTACATAACACTTATAAATATATATGCACCTAACACAGGAGCACCAATGTACATAAAGCAATATTAACAGACATAAAAATAGAAATTAACAGCAACAAAATAATAATAGGAGACCTCAACATCCCACTTAAATCAATGGATAGGTCATCCAGACAGAAAGTCAACAAGGAAATAGTGGAAATAAACAAAAAACTTGACCAGAAGGACTTAGTAGATATATAGAGAACACTCCATCCAAAAACAGCATAATACACATTCTTCTCAAGTGCACATGGAACATTCTCAAAGATAGACCATATGTTGAGAAACAAGGCAAGCCTCAATAAATTAAAAAAAGATTGAAATCATATGAAGCATCTTTTCCAACCATGACACTATGAAACTAGAAATAAAGTATAAGACAAAAGCTGGGAAAGTGACAAATATGTGGAGAGTAAATAACATGCTACTGAAGAACCAATGGATCATTGAAGAAATTAAAGGAGAAAAAAAAATGCCTGGAGACAAATGAAAATACACCATACCAGCTCATAGGATGCAGCAAAAGCAGTCCTAAGAAGAAGATTCACAGCAAAATGGGCCTACTTTCACGAACGAGAAAAACTCAAATAAATGATCTTTACACCTAACAGAAACAGAAAAAGAAGAATAAATAAAGCTCAAAGTCAGTAAGGAGATAATAAAAGTTAGAGCAGAAATAAATGAAATAGAAACCAAAAAAATAATAGAAAGGATCAACGAAACTAAGAACTGATTCTTTGAGTAGATAAACAAAATTGAGAAACTCCTAGCCAGACTCACTGAGAAAAAAAGAGAGAAGACTCAAGTAAATAAAATTAGAAATGAAAGAGAAAAAATTACAATGGATACCACAGAAATACAAAGGATTATAGGAGAATACTATGAAAAACTATATGCCAACAAATTGGACAACCTAGAAGAAATGGATAAATTCTTAGATTCATAAAAGCTCCCAAAACTAGATCAAGAAGAAATAGAGAATCTGAATAGATCTTTCACAAGAAAACAGATTGAAACAATATCAAAAACCTCCCAAAAATAAAAGTCCAGGTTGAGACGGCTTCTTTGGAGAATTCTACCAAGCATTTGCAGAAGATTTAATAACTATCCTTCTCAAGCAATTCCAACAAATTGAAGAAAACGGAACACTTCCCAATTCCTTTTTCAAGACCAACAACACCCTGATACCTAAGCCAGTCATGGGCAACACAAAGAAACAGAATTATAGGCCAATGTCACTGATGAACATTGATGCAAAAATTCTCAACAAAATAATAGCAAATAGAATATAGCAACACATTAAAAGGATCATACACCATGATCAAGTGGGATTTATACCAGAGATGCAGGGATGGCTCAACATGTACAAATCAATCAATGTGATACATCGCATTAACAAAATTGGAATAAAAACCACATGATCATCTCAATAGATGCAGAGAAAGCATTTGATAAGATCCAACATAAATTTAGGATAAAAACTCTAAATAAAATGGGTATAGAAGGAAAGTACCTCAACATAATAAAGGTCCTATATGACAAACCCAGAGCCAATGACATACTAACAGAGAAAAACTGAAAGCCATCCCTCTGAGAACAGGAACAAGACAAGGTTACCTACTCTCATCATTCTTATTTAACACAGTACTGGAGGTTTTGGCCATAGCAATTAGGCAAGAAAAAGAAATAAAAAGCATCCAAACTGACAAGGAAGAAATGAAACTCTTGCAGTTTGCAGATGACATGATTCTACATGTAGAAAACCCTAAAGAATCCATTGGAAAACTATTAGAAATAATCAATGACTACAGAAAACTTGCAAGGTACAAAAGCAAATTACAAAAATGAGTTGCATTTCTATATGCTAATAATGAACTGACAGAAAGAGAACTCAAGAATACAATCGCATTTACAATCACAACAGAAAGAATAAAATATCTAGGATAAATTTAAATAAGTAGGAGAAAGACCCACACAGTGAAAACTATAAGACATTATTGAAGGAAATCGAAGATGACATAAAGAAATGGAAAGATATTCCATGCACAGGGATTGAAACAATAAGCATAGTTAAAATGTCCATACCACCTAAAGCAATCTACAGATTCAATGGTATCCCAGCCAGAATCCCAATGAGATTCTTCACAGAAAAAGAACAGAGAATCCTAAAATTCTTATGGGGCAACAAAAGACCCTAATTAGCTAAAGGAATACTGAGAAAAAAGAACAAAGCTGGAGGCACCACAATCCCTGACTTCAAAATATACTACCAAGCTATAGTAATCATAGCACGGTACTGGTACAGAAACACACACACAGATCAATGGAACAGAATTGAAAGCCCAGAAATAAAACCAGACATCTGTGGAGATAGCTAATCTTTGACAAAGAAGCCAAGAGCATACAGTGGAAAAAAGAATGTCTTCTCAATAAATGGTGTTGGGAAAACTGGACAGCCACATGCAAAAGAATGAAAGTAGACCGTTATCTCTTGCTATACACAAAAATTAACTCAAAAAGGATTAGCACATGAAGGCAAGGCATGAAACCGTAAAACTCCTAGAAGAAAATGTAGGCAGTACACTCTTTGACATCAATCTTAGAAGCATCTTTTTGAATACTATGTCTACTCAGGCAAGGGAAACAAAAGAAAAAAAGAAATGAGACTACATCACATGACAGAGCTTCTGCAAGGCAAAGGAAACCAGGAACAAAATGAAAAGACAACCTACCAACTAGGAGAAAATATTCGCAAATCATGTATCTGACAAGTGGTTAATCTCCAAAATGTGTAAAGAACTCACACAACTCAATAACAAAACAAATAACCTGATCAAAAGATAGGCAGAGGATATGAACAGATATTTTTCCAAAGAAGATATACAAATGGTCAACAGGCACATGAAAATATGTTCAACATCCTTTATAATTAAGGAATGCAGATCAAAACTACCATGAGATATCACCTTAAACCTGTTAGAATGGCTATAATTACCAAGACAAAAAATAACAAACGTTCGAGAGGATGTGGAGAAAAGGGAACCCTCATACACTGCTGGTGAGAATGCAAAGTGTTGCAGCCACTATGGAAAATAGTATGGAGATTTCTCAAAAAATTAAAAATAGGAATACCACATGACCCAGCTATCCCACTACTGGGTATTTACCAAAGAACTTGAAACCAACAATTCAAAGGGACTTATGCACTCCTATGTGCATTGCAGTATTATTCACAATAGCCAAGATGTGGAAGCAACCCAAGTGCCCATCAACTAATGATTAGATAAAGAACACGTGCTTTGTACAGAAAATGGAATACTACTCAGCCATAAAATAGACAAAATCGTCCCATTTGCAGCAACGTGAATGGATCTTGAAGGTATGATGTTAAGCGAAATAAGCTAAACAGAGACAGCTAAATACTGAATGATTTCACTCATATGGAAGATAAACACATGGACAAAGAGAACAGATTAGCAATTACCAGAGAGGAAGGCCATTGCAGGGTGGCAATAAGGGGTAAAGGGGCACGTATACATGGTGATTGACAAAGGATAATGGACAACTGAAATTTCACAATACTATAAACTATTATGACCTCAATAAAAAAATTAGAAGAATAAGCATGGCACGATTAAAAGAAAAGAAAACATGGGGCTCACCATTCTCCAGCGAGCTTAGGCAATCCCTCTAATTCTACATAGAGTAGGATTCGACAATTTTCTAATAAGAACCTTTACAAGTTGCTATAGAATCATGTTTTACTTTTTGCCATGGAGATATGAGGATCTATGCCAATCACCCAGATCGATTTTCATTACAGGCTGCATGTGCAATGTAACTAGTCCCATAAAAATGGTAGAAAATGCTAAAGCATTCATTTTTACATCTTCGTGATGACAGTTTGATTAGAAATAACCAAGAATTTGTAAATGTGAAGTACTCAAGAGAAAACATTAAATGCTTGAGTTTATCTTCTCTGCACAGTCATGTTCACATCTAGAATTCCTGATTAATTCGTTTGAGTTGCAAGCTCCAAGATTCATAGATGTAAAGTACTTGTTTAAGGATTAAAGATAAGATAATTTCTTACTAAATCCAATAATTACCAGGGCCTTTTGTGTGTTATAATATTAGATCAATGACTAATTGAAACTCAGTATAATAGGATTTGCATATACTTCATGTACGAGATAAAGAAAGTTTTAACCGCTTTTCTGTTTTAGGCAATGTATTGGTGAGTTTTTATAGACCAATATTTGCTAGATCATTAGGTAGAGAGGACTAAAATGTGGATTAAAGACTTCTATGACAAGTGTATAACCCAAATTTATGGTCACAATTTTGCCATATAATCAATTAAATTACACATAGTTATGTCATCTTTTACAAATAGCCACTAATGACTCTTCACATTAAAAAAAAGAAACGTTTATAAATGAAATACGTTTTGACTTGATTTCCATACAGATACACAAATTGTTCCAATGACCAATATAAGGCTAGGATTCTTTATCTATTGCTGATTTGGACAGAATTAAGAAAGATGGAGAGTGTTTGATACACCCCAGAATGATCATGTGGTTTCAAAAGTGTTTGTTCTAACAACAAATTTTCCTGTTAGCCAGATAGATTTTGTTGTGTATAAAACAGACACATATGTACAAATTAATTACTATGGATGGATCAAGCATGATGCATCTTGCGCCAAGTGCATTAAGAGAGACTGTGAGGCACATCGGTGGCTTTTACTGGCAGGTGTTTAATGAAAGGAACAAATAGATGTGCAGTGGGCTCCTACCCCCACTCCACCCAAGGAAGCTCTGTGTTCGTCAAGTCTGTATTTCACACCCTCACAGACAGGTGCTTTTTGTAGCCGAATAAAGTTTGGGGATTTACTACACTAAACAAAAGCAGCAGGAAAATCCTCTACAAAAGGGTAATTCAAGCCAATGAATTATTTAATTAGACTGGTACCATTTCTCACGGAACTCTCCTCTCTTCTGTTTGCTAGTTTTATATTAGTCCTTAAAATCGTAGCATCAAACAAAGAAAAATATCTTTGCTCTCGATCTTATTTCTCTCTTGGGTAACATGTAGAAAACTAAAATATGTAAAAAGAGAGTGTCACTTTCCCATGGGTGTACAAGGAAGATTCTGAAAAGGCTGATATTGTCCCTATTTCCAGCTGGCTGATATTGTCCCTATTTCCAGCTGATTAATAAAGAGGTTGAGGAAAGGCCTACAAAAAATACTAAATCTCAAAATAAAAGAGGTATACATACACACAGATAAGCTGGGCAGAATAATACCACGCCTTCTGCATCAGTATTATTACTCCCAATATGTCAGTATAGTGAGTTGAACAGAGCTCTCCCGAAAGAAATGTCCACATGCTGATCACCAGGAATCTGTGAAAGTTACCTGATCTAGGAAGAGGGTCTCTTCAGATGTAATGGAGTAAAAGAATTTACGATGAGACAATCTTTGATTATCTGGTAAAATTCAATAATACAAAATCCAATAATTGAGTACTCAGATTGATAATTACTAAATCCAATGATAAATATTCTTATAACAGACAGAAGAGGAAAAGACACAGATACAGAGGAAAACGCCTTGTGGAGTTGGAGCAGAGATTGGACTGACTTAGCCACAAGCCAAGGAATGTCTGGAGCCACCAGAAGCTGGAGGAGGCGAGGAAGGATTCTCTCCTAGAGCCTTCAGATAGATCAAGGCCCTGCTGACACCTTGGTTTAGGACTTGTGGTTTCCAGAACTGTGAGAGAATAAGTTTCTGTGGTTAACCTAACAAATGTGTGGAAATTCGCTGTAGCAGCCAGAAGAAACTAATAGTCAGTGAGAAAAATTGAGCTCAAAGCAATTTGTTATTGCATATACAAGCAGTAAGGAGTGGAGTAGAATTCAAAACCAACAGCTTGGGGCCGGCCCAGTGGCTCAGTGGTTAAATGTGCACGTTCCGCTTTGGCGGCCCAGGGTTCGCCGGTTCAGATCCTGGGTGCGGATGTGGCACCGCTTGGCACACCATGCTGCAGTAGGTGTCCCACATATAAAGCAGAGGAAGATGGGCACGGATGTTAGCTCAGGGCCAGGCTTTCTTACAAAAAAAGAGGAGATTGGCAGCAGTTAGCTCAGGGCTAATCTTCCTCCAAAAAAAAATCTTTTTTCTAACTTCAAATCCTGTGACTTTTCTGCTGTTTGTGCCCCACTGATATTTTACCGATTGATTGGACCACAATTATAATTTAAATGCTTATCCCTTTACTAAACCATAGATTTATTCAGGGAGAGCTACTTTCTCTTTCCTATTCACTGTAACCTCTGTTTCAGTTTTATCATAATAGCAACAATCTCTTTGCCACCAAACTCCTCTTCTTAAGCCAACCTTAAAAAGCAGTCAGTTTAGGGGCCAGCCCGGTGGTATAGCGATTAAATTTGCACACTCAGCTTCAGCAGCCCAGGGTTCACAGGTTCAGTTCCCTGGCACAGACCCACCCCCCACTCATCAAGCCGAGCTGTGGCATCATCCCACATACAGGAAATAGAGGAAGATTGTCACAGATGTTAGCTCAGTAACAATCTTCCACAGGCGAAAAGAGGAAGATTGGCAACAAAGGTTAGCTCAGGCCCAATCTTCCTTACACATGCACACAAAAAAGCAGTCTTTTATTTTTCTAAATATCAACTTGGATAAAGTCTCTTCTTGGCTGTATGCACTCAATATATTGAGTTGAGTTTATAACTCTTTCTTTTTCCTGGAACTTGAACATGTATCTATCTATCTATCTATCTATCTATCTATCTGTCTATCATCTTTCTTTCTCTCTAGCTACATATAAATCTACATCTAACTATATCTATATCTAGTTAGCTAGCTAAGTAGCTAGTTATCCTATTTGTACTATATAGAGCCTAGAGTCCTTCCAATATGTGTAGGCTGTTTACCTCCAAGCATATACTATAGCTTCATACTCTCCAAAATATATTGTGCATACCTGCACATCCCATTCTGACAAAATATCTTACTTAGAAAACAAGATCAATGAGTTTCAACAAGCCATGTGGCCCTCCCCCAACTCCGTTTATGCTGCAATATGGTAGTGGTGTCTGAGGGTGAAAGCAAAAGCAGGTTGTCAGTGTAGGAGGGTGGGTAGAAGTGATGGGAAGAAGTAAACACTGCAGGGATAACTCATAATTAGCTTTAGAGAACTAAGCAGATTTCTAAGTGACATTACAAATGTCTGTGTAACACAGTGCCTCATCTGCCCGCAGATCATGTCGTCCCTCCGTGGAAGGTTATAGAATACAGAGGTCAGATAGCTCTGTGAATAAATGTATTACTAGGGCAATTTGGTAAAAGATTTACTATACAAAACACCTAAATCAAGCTACTTGTTTTGTTTGATTAATCAGCATCTTACTTCCAAAACTATTGTCAACTAACACATTGCTAATAGAGACTCAGCCCAATCCAATAATGAACAACAATCAAACACAGTTTAGGACTTCGGTTTGCTGGCAGAGATATCTAGCTTTCCACCAATAAACTCCGCTTCCCCATGCAGCAGCTCATAATTTTTACCAAAAATTAGGTTCCACGTTTATGTTTCTCAAATCTTGTGCAGTTAAGTGCGGCTTTGCGACTGGCTTCTTGCTGATGAAACATTCCATTGCCGTGGAAGTGACGGCTATACTTCTAGAGCTGGCCTGTAACTATATCCCGTGTTTCCCCATTCTTTTGGTTCTATTGTTTTTCGTTTTTTTTTCTTTTTTGTCTTCCAGAATGGAATGAAATCAACCCCCAAGACAACCTCAGAGAATGCTTTGTTCAAGATGGCAGAGCCTCTGTCTTCCAGGTTCCCTTAATTACTACATGAAAGAGGATCACCTGCTGAGCTGTTCACCGGGTAAAACAGGAATAGAGATAGATTTATATCACTTTCAGCCATTTGAAGTTCCATTTGTTATGAACGGAACAAACGTCTGGTTTGAACAAATACAACTACTCTAACAGCAGTTAGTTTACTCTAAACAACAGCATCACAGCTCAGGAGAGAAAGGTGACCACAAAAACGAAAGGATGAGAGTGCATGCAGAAGCATCATGCCAAGAACTGGAAGAAAACTTTGAACACTTAAGAGTAATAACAAATATGTCAAGAAAGTAAAATGCCTTTGCATGAATTGATACAGTACGTAAAAAAATATTTTAAAGTTTCTGAAATTCAAGAATTAAAAAAAAATCCCATGAATAACTAGGCAAACAAACAAATTAAACCACAGACAAGCATTTGAAAATATGACTTATTTGTAGCTTCTCATAAGTATTACTTAGTTCTTAAAGACTAGAAAATTCCACGAAGTGCTCAAAGAAAAAAATATTCAAAGATTTTACACACAGCCATTTTTTTAATTAAATGGAAGGATGACGTACACATATTTTCATGAGGGAAAAAATCTCTAAGTAATAGAAAATGCTTATGGAACAAAAACCACCCAAACCCAAAACTGCTTAGGGACAGACCAGTCTAAGATGAAAGACAACAGATTTTAGAAAGGAAATTTGAGTAAATATGGAAAATTCTGAGAAAATTTGGTAGCGTGGAGAATTTGAAAAATATGATATGTATATATATACAAACATACATATATATACCCCACACACACATTCATATAGACATACATATTATCATAAGGAGAAGGCTACTAGAAACCTCAACTAAAAACAGAATCTGAATGATAACAGAAACATGATCATAATCATACTGTATTATTGATTGTTCAGTACATTCTATTTATAAAATCATAGTAAAGCAATGACTACTTAATATTTCTAACACTTAAAACCAATTATAGACAAAGCATATTATCGTACAGTAGCAGAACAAAAATATTATTTATTGTACCATATAATATAATTAATAATAAGTGCAAATGTTCATGGAGAACTTACAAAATTAGACATAGAGTAAGAAAAGAGTAAAGTGAGATGATTTCAAACACATAGGAATAAAACAGCTCATTTTTTACCACAATGAAAGAAAGTAGGATGGATGAAAATCACATAACAATAAAAGTTAGCTACTTGGAAATTAAAAGCCAACAAAGGCAGCAGTCACTAGTCTCCAACTGCCCAATTTAGGGCTTTTATATTTCCTGTTCCTTTTTCCTAGAAGCACTTTTCCCAGATGCGCACATTGCTCACTTCAACACCTCCATAGGTCTTGGCCCAAATACCTCCTTCTCAGGAAGGACTTCCTGATCCCGTATTTGACTTGTTTGCTCCCAGTGCTTCAGCACTTTCTGTCTTCTATCTTTTATTTTCCTCCACAATTTAAAATTATTTATATGTATATTTCATACTTGCAGTCACTAAAACAAGGTTAGAATACTTCGCGTGTTATGTTCATTTATGTATCCTTTGTAGCCTAGAAAATCCCTCTCACAGGATAGTAGGTCCGTATACATTTGTTGAATTAACCAATCAATAAATGGATAAACATAGCTGAAGGATTTTTATTTTATTTTATTTTATTTAATTTTTGGTGTGTGAGGAAGATCGACCCTGAACTAACATCCATGCCAATCTTCCTCTATTTTTTGTACATGGGACGGTGCCATAGCGCGGCTTGACCAGTGGTGTGTAGGTCTGTACCCGAGATCCAGGCCTGCGAACCCCAGGCCGCCAAATTGAAGCGTGCAAACTTAATCACCATGCCAGCGGGCTGGCCCCTGAAGGATTTTTATTTTGCATTGATTATGCTTGGAATTCATTAAGCTGCTTAAATGTCTGTCTGGATTTTAATAGCACATTTCATAATTTTATTGACGTTAGGTCATACAGGAAAACATTTTATCGTTTTGATCTTGAGTGGGAGAAATACAAATTAATCAAATCATCATACAACGAAATCTAAACTCTTAATATGAAAAGTACTTAGAGAGCAAGGATATGTGGACATGGAGCTGAGAACTGTAGGATGAAAAGGAGCCATCTAGTCAAAGAGGAAAGGAAAGAAAATTTTAGTTAGAAGAAGTTTCATGTAAAAGTTCCTGTGGTGGGAGAGTCCATGGAGACTTCAGGAGATTGAAAAAGGCCTGTTTGGGGAACCTTTACGATGGTCCAGTTGTGACACAACCGCAACTTGGATGAGCACACTGGCAGAGGGTCGACGGAAATTACCAGATTGGGAATATTTTTAAGGCAAATGAATGAGATTTGATCCTGGGTTAAGTATGTAAATGTGAGGTTGGAGAGAGAAGGAGATGTCAAGAATGATTCCCAGATCATTGCATTTGAAATTAGATAGACGATAGCTTCATTAATTTAAAAGTGGATTATAAGAGAGATTCACATCTGGGAGATACGTTTAGTTATTTACATTTTGAAGCAGCACGGAGAATATATGGAGTAAGAAACAGTTGGATATGCAAATTCGGCGCTTTAAATAATCACTTTAGGGACTATCTACAAATGGGTGGTAGGGAAACCGTGGATGTAAATGGAATTACTTAGAGTGAGTATCCTTTTTGAGACATCACTCTCAAAATTTTGCCCAGAGAACCTCCAACATGTGCGCAAATAAAGGGTGATGAGTCTGCAAAGGAGAAAAAGAAGGGAAAGCAAAAGACAGGGGGAAAACAGGAGTGAGGCATTCAAGAAAACAAAAGTGAGAGTGTGTTTTAAGAAGTTAGTAGAGGGGCCGGCGTGGTGGCGCAGCAGTTAAGTGCACACACGTTCTGCCTCAGCGGCCCGGGGTTCACTGGTTTGGATCCAGGGTACAGACATGGCACCACATGGCACCATGCTGTGGTAGGCATCCCATATATAAAGAAGAGGAAGATGGCCATGGATGTTAGCTCAGGGCCAGTCTTCCTCAGCAAAATGAGGAGAATTGGCAGCAGTTAGCTCAGGGATAATCTTCCTCAAAAAAAAAAAAAAAAAAAAGTTAGTAAAGGACAGAGAGGTCAACGATGTTAAATACAACTGAGACGAAAATGGAAAGACATCTGGACTCACCAACAAAAAGATGCTTACTCGTCAAAAGCAAACTGGCTGCTCTGAGGGGACCTTGTTATCTCCATCAATCAGGATGTATTTGCTGGGAAATTGAACTCAGGATTCTGAATCATATGTGCATGGCCTCAGTCCTTCAAGTCTGCATTTTCAGCTCGCATCCGTACTCAGATATCCAGTTGTGATCCCAGAGGGCAGCAATGTTCTCCTCCTTCAATTTCTTTCACTGAATTAAATTCTAAATAAGTGAGTAAGAATTTAGGTGCCTCTTTCATGCCCAGTTCTTCTGAAAGCTGAACTCTCTCCACCAAGCTTGGTCGTGATTTCATCCCTAAATCATTTGCTACAGTTATTTGTTCTAAAACCAGTGTCAGCAGCATGACTCTGCTTTCAGATGCAATTAGACATTCTGCCACAGGACCAGTGACAGAGACTTTCTTGATTTTGAACAAGTCACTTCACCTCCATTGATTATTTACCTACCAAACCCTATCTAGCTGTAATCCAAAATTGTCTTCTTCCATGTATTAAATTATTCTCCACACATCTTTCTCTAATTTCTAGTTCTGCAGGCCTGCCTCCAAATTCTATTTTATTTGTCATAGCAAAAGCTTAGTCTCCAAAGGAACTTATATAGATGGTCAATTTGAGAAAAGGTCTTATTAATTAAATAAAATAATTTTTATGTCTACAGAGACTTGCAGAGTGCAAATTCACATGGAATATTTTGGTACAGTAACTGCATTCTGCTTTGCATACATTTGGCCCTTTCTCTAGAATACTCAAATCTGGATCATGCTTTTCCCAAAGGGTATGTTTCTCATCTCCATGCAATTTTCTAAAATTTCTTTTGGCTGTTAACTGCAACTCTGATAGCCATTGTACGCAACTTTAAAAATAATTTTAATTCCCTTACAAAATACGCCCCACCAACTTAGCAATTTTGTTGATGCTGTACTCATGTATACATAGTGAATTATTTACCTATGCTTTCTTTCCCGGGTTCACAGTCTTGGAAGATTGACCCCAAACTACAGATTTTAAAAACTACATACATAATCATCATGGTGTGCTGATCCTACTGTTATATTCTGATTATGGTGGTGAGAAACGCACTCACAGATGCCTTTTAGTCGATTTATTTAAAGCCCCAGGAGTGCTATCGCCAGATCCAAGGCTTATGCACAACAAAGCTGGCCTCAAGGATAGTTGACTTCTGATTTTCCTCCTCTGCACTCCCCTATAGAACAAAGGTAGTCACTAATAGCCCTCTGCATCAGAAAATGTTTAAAGAGTTTATTGTTTTCTAAATAGAGTTTTATTAAGAATATTTAGATTTATGGGCTGGCTGATGAATATAGCTGTAATCCAAAATTGTCTTCTTCCATGTATTAAATTATTCTCCACACATCTTTCTCTAATTTCTAGTTCTGCAGGCCTGCCTCCAAATTCTATTTTATTTGTCATCGCAAAAGCTTAGTCTCCAAAGGAACTTATATAGATGGTCAATTTGAGAAAAGGTCTCTCAAAGTTTTCCATGCACAGAATATTCCTCTCTGGCGTTCTTGGGAAAAAAATTCTCTACTTTGTTTCCTAAATTAACAATATCTATAATTCCTGAATTTACAATATTTATAATTCATATCAGAGCAAGCATGTTCAAGCAAAAGAGGCTTGATTATCCCAATTCAAGTTCATGGCAGTACTTAACCTTTCATTCTCTTCGTGCCTCAAAGGGAAAAGAAATATATTTACCCCTCACTTCGTCCCTAATAGACCAGTGGCTACCTGAATGTTTCAGTTTTATGTATTATCTCGAATACAAAGCAGCAGCTAAAAGGATAGATCAGGGTTGGGACCTGGATTATTTGTGGAAAAATGCTCTTGAAATGCAGTAGAACCCTACGTGTATTCATGCAAGTAAAAGCCACTCCTTGAAATATTCTCAGTGTTTTAACTGACAACCGGAAGGTCCAGAATCAATTACATTTTCTAAAAAGAACTCCTCATAGTTCTACAGGCAGTGAATATATATATATATGTATACACAAATATATGTTCATGTATCACAGAGTTAATTTACCCAAATATTATATGTAATGATTAGAGCCTTTTATGCAGATTCTTCTATAAATAATGTTTCATTATTTGGATTTCTGAGAAACAGCAAAGTTCACTTGGGCTTCTTTGCAAAATGGTATGTATAATACCCTTCAGACAAAGACACCTTAATAAAAAATGGAACAAAAATAGAAAAGGAAAGAATAAACTTTCGTTCACAAAGGAAATGTTATTTTTGGTAATTTTTGTTTTTAGTTGTATATACAAAGACAAAAATACACATAAGACAAAAATAGATTTTTGTAACTTAGATGTCACCAGTCCTTATAAAATGATTCAATATTTCAAAAAGTTATGACTTTCTTAAACAGCTCTTTAAATATAGCCAGACATCTGTTGCCTAGATGAGTTGTTAACGTTTTTTGGATAAAGATACTTCTTAGGCAGCTATTCTGCTTTGAATTATTTGGTTTTGAGCAAGATGAAAAGGATGACATGTCAAGCACTGTACTCTCAACAAACCTGTTTTAAGTGACTCTGTGTTGGGCGTGAGGAGAAAGACGCTATGCTTTTCTACGATCTGCATTTTCTTCTAATGGGAGACTATTCCTTTTAGACAAACCTAGTTGAGAGGAGTCCTCTGCTTTTTATAGCACTCTGAATCTAGACACTGCAAATTCTAGATAGTTAAGATTAGCTTTCTCTTTCCCCCAGAAAATAAGCTTGAATGAAACAGCAAAGACAACCCCTTTGCCTCCTAAACGCTGGCTGTAATTGATGTCTTGTAAGAAATATAAGTTATTTTTCTAATAGTTAAAAAAAAAATAAGCACATGTGGATACCTGCTGCAAAACAACATGCCTATTTTTCTTCTAAATCCAGTTAAAAATCTTTAAGCATCTGCTCTTCTTAGTGACCTGACCTATAGCTTTCTTTCAATAATGATAATATAGTGTCTATTGTAGTTATTTAATTGTTCTACAAAATCAGTATTTAAATGAAAAGATATTTATATTTATATCCATTTGGTAATGGATAAGTTAATTATCACAAACCTCTTTATTCTTATGGTTTATATCTACCCAAGAAATATTCTCCATATAAATATACTATATAAATATGTATCTTAGTCCTTTTGGGCTGCTATCACAAAATATGACAGACTGGTTATCTTACAAATAGAATTTTTTTTTTCACACTTCTAGAGGCTATAAAGTGCAAGATCAAGGCACCTGCATTGCCATATTCTGGTAAAGGCCCATTTCCTGTGTCATACCCCATGCCTGCTCACTGGGTCTTTACGTAATGGGAGGGATGAGGAAACTCAGCTTTTCTAAGTACACTAATCTCATGCATGAGGGCTCCACCCTCAGGACCTGAGCACCTCCCAAAGGCCTCACCTCATAATACCATCAGGTCACTCATTAAAATTTCAACATATAGGTACCAGTCCGGTGGGTAGTGTAGTGGTTGAGTTAATGTGCTCTGCTTCAGTGGCCTGGGGTTTGCTGGTTCAGATCCCAAGCTCGGGTCTACATACTGCTCATAAAGCCGTGCTGGGGTGGCATCCCACACACAAAATAGAGGAAGATTGGCACATATCTTAGCTCAGCAACAATCTTCTTCAAGCAAGAAGAGGAAGGTTGGCAACAGATGTTAGCTCAGGGCCAGTCTTCCTCACCAAAGAAAAAAAAATTTCCAACATATAAATTTTGAGAAGACAAGGCATTCAGATTATGGCAATACTGTATGTAATTTATATGAACACTTCATATAAACCTACCGTTAAACGTAGGGAAAACTACCATAATGGCAAAACTCTTATGATGAATATACCAGTGAACGGTTCCAATTACAACTTAATTCACTTACACTTACTTCTAGAATTCTATGTAATTAAAACTATGGATGACGTACCTTGAAAATGCAAGGTGCATCTCATTATACTAATGAGACACATTCTCTAATTTATGTTATTTCTTGGTAGAAGCTCCATATCCACTTTAAGGGAAGAAAATCAATGTGTAAGGTATTTTGCTATTAGTAACTTGATGCACTGAACTTTTATGTAAGAAAGCATTTCATAAAAATAGGTTTCAATGATGTGAAGAATTTTAGGAGAGCAATCAGTACAACTTAAAAGCACTAATTTTCTCTATTTAAATGGTGAAAGATTTTGTACTTCAGGGAAAATTAATCTATCTTGGAAAAATATGGTACTAAATGAGGCACAAAACTGAATATGTTTTAAAAAGATATCAATGCATGAAAGCATTTTAACTGTGTGGGTTCTAATTTATTATTGACAACTTGGTATTTTAAGCTTTAATATTCAATGAACATAGTTGTTTACACGTTCATGAATTTTCCCTTTGAAAGTATTTTTTTGATAAAAGCAAACGTATGCAAGTTTTGAATTAAGAAATAGAAATCATTAGGCCATCATGGGTCATATTTCCTATAAATAAAAGTTAAATTCTAGTGGCTTTTAAAAACTTCTGTTGTAATATGTTAGTTTGCAGAAAACAATCAGGAAATAATATATCTTTAGTGAACATTATATAATTCTAGAAAGCACCTATAAGCTAATTCAGTCTAAATTCACTTCACTGAAATAATATATACTCTTTCTTAGCCATTTTTAGTGACTACTTTGTTTATGATTATCAATTATTGGCTTTTGGTACTTTTTCTCTAAATGAGAATAAGATATCTAAACTACATTAGAGTATTTTTATTTTAAAAAAGATCAAATGGAACTAATATCAATGACCAATGATAAATGATCTTTAATTAACATTTACCAAAAAAAAAAAAATCACAAAAGCACTCAGGGAATACATATACGCATTTGACTCCATAATATATTTTTGGATAACCCAAAATGAGAGCTGGATTTGTGTTACACGACAAGTCCATCACTATCATTTATTTAGTGTTATTACACGCCAGGTGCTGCTTTAAGGGCTTTGCATACATTGGCATATTGCATGTTCAAAACAAAATCTATGAGGTAGATACTACTATAATCTCATTGTTATAGACTCAATAAAAGGAAGAAACTAAGTAACTTGTTGAAGATATAAGCCGTTAAATTTGAAACTGGGGCTGAAATTGAATAGTCTGGCTCCTGAGCTCGGCAATTCGTCATCATTCTCTCCCACATGGAGAGTGCACCTCCTGTGGTCCAACTAGGACTAGCTGTCAGATTGACCAACTCCATCTCTTTTCCTAGAATGAGATGGCTTAAGAGGAGTGCTTATTCCACGTTTCTACAAAATTCTTCAAAAAATATTTCATTTTCTTACAACTTCTATCGACCTTTGCATTCCCTCGTCATGTTTTTTAAGAAGGCTTACACTTCTTTCTTTAACTCCCCTTGTTCCTGAAAGCTAACTCGAAATGACTCAAGCCTTCTCTCCACTCTACCACACGGAAAGGTAAAGGTCCTGGAGACCTTTTAACTTTTTGCTATTTCAATTATCATTGATCCAACATCATGGAAGCAAGAAGTCAAGTGAGGATTTATGCTATCTTTGTAATCATCTGTCACCTTTTGGAAACATCTAAAAAAGCATTTAGAAATGTCATGAAGAGATGTCACCTCTGAAAAGATGAAAATGGTGCCAAATAGCCCAAGGGTGGATTCACTGCTTGACGAAGATAAAGGGAGTCTGTTTCAAATAGTTTGAATTCTATTTTACCACATGTGAGAGGCTAGAATTTTGGATGAATGTTTAATTAAATCTATCAAGGAGTCACTTTCCCTGAGTGAATTTCGTAATTATTCAAAATTATTTTGAAGTATCCATTTTAAGGGTAGAGGTACTGACATCATTCAAAATTACTCCCAATGCTGAAATACATTTTCTTCCCATGTAACCCCACAGTAAGTTCACTTTTAAAGTTTAATAACTGAAGAAATGATAAATTTAGAAGTAAATCCAAAGAAGGGCCATATTCCACACATTAAAGTGCTGTGTAGGACAGCCACTGAACTCAGGGCAGCTGTAGCTACAATTTAAAGATGATCACTCAAAATATGGACCTCTGGAGCTGAAACTGAACATCTATAGGGCAAAAAGTAGTGATACAACCCAAAGTTATCTTAATTTCAAGGATAGAAGAGAATCCAGTTGATCTTTGAATTTCATTCATCTTCTTTTCATATACTAGACCAAAAAACTTTGAATCAAAAACTTGACAAGGTAGTTTCTTCTTCAGTATTTATGCATTCCTCTATTAACCAAAATTAAAAGATGGAAGACATTGATAATTTGGTCTTCCTTCCGCTTTTCATATCCTCATCTCAAAGTTTTTCGTCTTTGATCATATGATGTAATAGACGGTCAAGGGAATTAGAAGTGCAACTCCAGCTCTACTCACAATCCAAAATATATCCATTTCTTTCTGGATAATTTCACCTCAGTGACAGGCAGATTTTCCAGTCATTACATAAGAAACAGATAAACAAAGAAATTCCCCGTTTAATATTCTTTTTAATATTTTAATGTTTCCCACCAAAATAGAAAAAAACAAGAATAACCTTTCTTTATTATCTCTTTCCACTACTCACATTCACTAAATTTTTGAAAAATCTTAATGTATTTTGAATAGAAATGATTCTTACCCCTGCACTTTATTCTTTACGTGTTGTCTGTCTGACGTTGATGCTTCTCCACACCATTCTATCTCACGGATGAAAAGCTATCACCCTAAATTAAAATAACCCCATATTTCTGCCCTTTGAAAATAATTCTGACTTCATACAGATATAGATGTTTCTATACAGAAATATTTATGGATACATGTTTACATATGGGTTAGTACACACACACACACAATTGTTGCTGTGTAAGCAGAGATGGTCTGCAAGCAACTACACCTCAACAGCAGGAATCAAAGCTGCTCCAGCATCTCCCAGATCCTGGTTTCTAATACCGTTCTCCAACAAGCTGAGTCAGAAATCCTGGGAGGAATAGCTGACTTTTTGACTCAAGAAAGGAATATATAAGCTGGGCCTAGAGCATCTTATAATGTCAGAAAGTAAAGAAGTGCTCAAAAACAAACAAATAAAAGGCACAATGATGAGGTTGTGTCAAAGGGATATAAAGCCAAATGAAAGAGCTCCCAATGGCCAAAGCTGGGACAACTTGAGAAACACAATAAATAAAAGTACAAAATAAATATATATAAGAAGTCCAAAATTATATAATTGAATGAATAAATAAATCCATGGGAGAAATAGACAAATCTCCATGTAGAATTCTACATTATTTATGAAGACATTCCACCCTCAAATTAATGGGGCTTAACACCCCACTGCCACAGGGTAGCTGCACATTGTGACTTCCTTCCAAAGAGGATAGTGCATAAAGGGAGAAAAATGATAAATTCACAGAGGAGAAACCTGAAAAGCACTGCCTCAATCAGGTAACAAGGTGAACGCCAACAGAGGTAAATGGCGATGCTAATATGTACCCTTGATACGATGAGATTGACACTTTACCTGTGTGCTCTTCCCCCAAAATTCAAAACCCCAATCTAATCATGAGGAAAACATCAGAAAATTCCCAAGTGAGGGACAATTTATAAAACACCTGACTCAAAACTCTCAAGGTCACAGAAAACAAGGAAATTCTGAGAAACTGTCACAGCCAAGAAGAGGCCAAGGAGACATGAAAACTAAATGTAATATCCTAGATGGGACCCTGGAACAGAAAAGGGACATTGGGTAAAAACTACAGAAATCTGGATAAAGTATATGCTTCAGTTAATAATAAGGTGCCAATATTGGTTCACTAGTTGCGACAAATGTAGTCTACTAGTAAGATGGTGATAATGGTTTACACGGGAACTCTGTACTATTTTCACAATTTTTCTGTAAAACTAAAAGCATTCTAAAATAAAAACGTTTATTAAAAAATAATTTTCAAGTACTTCGGATTATAGGTGATGACTTCTTACCTAAAAAATACAAAAATAACATCATGAAAAATAGAATCAGAAGCTTCATCTTTAACCTTGAACTAGCTACAAACTAAAACCAAAATCCTTTCAAAAAATATTCAGATATTATTATGACAAATGGATTTAAATGAGGAAAGTGGCTACTACAACTTCATATGAGTTTCTCAAAATCTCAAGAAGAGGTTTTTTTCTTAAGGTCTGATATGGATGAAACTTTCCTTTGGTGATCTTTGATAGGGATGGTAGGCCAGGAGGGCAGCCCAGGAGAAGTGGGAGCGTAATTAAAAGCCTTCCAGACAACAAAAGGTCAGACCCAGAAGTCTTAACTGGTAAATCCTGTCAAACATTTAAAGAATAAATAATGTCCACTATTCAAATATTTTTTCAAAAAATCAAACAATGTGATTTATCCCACAAATGCAAGATTGGTTAAGCACTTGAAAATCAATTAACATAATGAACCAAAATGAATAGAAAAAGAACCAAAAACACATTATCATCGCAATAGATGCATGACAAACATTTGGCAAAATTTAGCACCCATTTGAGAGAAAAACATTCAACATAAAAGGAATAAAAGGAAAATTTCTCAAACTGATGATGGGCGTCTATATAAAATCTAGAGCTACTATTACACTTAATAATAAAAGGTGGAATTTTTTTCCCTAAGATCAGAAACAATGATAAAACTATCCAAACAAGCTAACAAAAAGAGTGAAGACACAGCTTACCAAAATCGGGATTCAAGGAGGTCATGTTATACAGATCCCACAGACATTAAAATGATAATCGACAACTACTAAAAGTTATGTGCAAATAAATTTGATGATTTAGATGAAATTGATCAATTCCTGCAAGACAAAGCCACCAAAATCATTCTAAAAGAAATAGATAATACCAATAGTCTAATAAGGAAATTGAATTTGTATTTAAAACCTTCCAAAAAGAAAATAACTCCGTACCCTGAAGGTTTCACTGGCAAATTCTACCAGATTTTTAAGAAATAAGTAATCAAATTCTACACAATTCTCAAAATAGAAAACCAGGGTTATGTTTAGAGTTTCACTAGTCCTAACACGACACAGAAATTGGTTATCACTGCATTTATCACATGACATTCCTGAGCACCAACTCAGTACAAGCATTTGGTCAAGATACTTTATGTTCCCTAAAATTATTGTTAGTCCAGAATTTAATAACCCCTGAGATATCTGGATATTACGCTTTCCTGGATTACAGTTATCTCGGAAACTGACCACAGATTGTACTGGAAACATTATAAAGAGCCTGTAATTGTAATTACATGTGATGTTATAGCAGAGTCCCTTCTCAAGTGTCCACAGACTTCACGTAAGGGACTTTGTGTCTGTGGCACAGACCTGGGTAAGGCCAAGGCTATCTATGGTGGTCGTTAAATTAGATTTCTTTTCCAAAGGCATAGATACCCTATACTTTTCTAAGTTTATGCTAATTTTGTGATGGCTCTGTGAATGGGTTGCCTGTTGATTTCTCTCCTAAGAGCGCCATAATTAATGAATCACATCCCAAGTTCACAGCATGTCCACACTACTTGCTGAATTCTGACTGGCGTGCTTGCTCCACTTACTGTTATGTTAAGGGTATACACATGTGCCTCCATGAGGTAAATACAGCAAGCGGACTCAGGCATCTCAGTCTCTCTCCATTTCTGCTGACATCAGAGACTTTACGAGAACAACCCTTCTCTCTTCTAGATTATATTTTCAACTAGAAAAGAAAAAAAACTACAAAGATAATTTTATTTTTAAGATTCTAGCGCTTCTCTACAAATTTATTCTTCATGGAATGAGGAAGGGAATTTTTGGGGTCCATGGGGTATGCCTTAGGAGAGCTATAACTCAGAATTCCGGGTGCTTAAAGATCAATCTCCAAATGCTTTACTAATTGTGTTGTGGTAGCAGATATATTGACCCAAGAATATTAATCTCAGTAAGTACAAGGCCTCAGACAATTAAAGGATGTAGCTTAGTTTTATTTTTTCTCTCTGAAAACCATGTCCTTCTAATTTTTTTACTCCAGGCTATTAATGGATATTTCTCGGTGTTTTATCACATCTTAACATAATAACTAATTCCAAGTATCTTATATTTTTCTATTTTCTGCTGCCTGCCTTCCACAATCATTTTTTTCTTAATTTAGTGTTTTTGTTTCATTAACAAGCAACAAAAACAAGTTGTAGATAAAGTAATAATAATAATAATGATACACTAAAAGGTTACTAATAAATTCACAAAATTAAAGGAAGACCTGAACATCATCATTTTAGGTAAAAGTGTAACTACAGCAGCTTCTGGATTTTGACAATTAGAAAATGATTGTTTAGGGGCATCATCTGGTCCACTTGATGTCTTTGGGGTTTTCTCTGACTACTATTGAGATGCCCATAATATTTTTTATTTCCATTTGTAATCACGTATCAATGTATTAATCATGTGGGATCATCTATAATCATGGAGGATCGACTGAAAGCCGAATGGGTGCATTTGGTCAGCTGGACACTGTCAACAATCTCAGGTCCATTGAAGAGTGGCTCCATTCTCCCCACACCACAGTAGACTTGACAAGGAAACGGAGGGCCGAGCAGAGTGACTTTTCTGGTATGCTCTTGCAAACAAGCACAGGTTTTTAACAGTTTCTCTTGTGGTGACCCTACATCTATGATTTATAATGATCTCACCTAAGTCTAATCCTCCTGAAAATCTCCTTTACCAGCTCTTCCAAGTCTTGTGGGGCTTATACTCCCACCCCATTGCATGTTTTGGTTTAATATTTCCCTTTTTCTAAGCATGCCCTGATCATAGTAAAACTTTCTACTTGATTACTCTGTAAGGGTGAAAAATAATTTCCATTAAAGTTAATGATGCGATATTATTAGCTAATTTAGCTAATTCAATTAAAGAAAACAAAGAAATATTAGTTTATGATATTCTACCCTCACTATGGGTGTCTTTGGCTAGTTCTCTCACACTGCTATCTCTGTTGTTAAGTTCACAATCACATTAGTGTCCTTATATAATATTATGTTCCAGAACCACAGTTTCTGGTACGGCACAGGCATATTCTTCACTTGTTGGAAACCCAATGCATCTAGAGATCCATCATACTTCCTGGGGCACAATGTTAGAAGAGCAAGATGTATAACCCTTCTTCGTGGCACTCCACTTCCACACCCTCTGAGAGCATTCTTCCATGGCCCAGGGAATTTTGATGAAGAGCAGAGTAAACTTTATACAATTGTTCTTAAGGCTAATACTAAATATACCAGGATCTTGGTTTTTGAAGCACACACAGCAATAATATGACACTGTTATTCTCTATAATTGTAACAGCCAAAACCTTATCCTGAAACTATAGACGTCATGGGGTAGTGTTAATTCTAGGAATGAAAAACACATCAATATACACATTTGGCACATATACATATATATGTGTGTTTATATATATATATGTATATATATATGATTTGCATAGTTCTCATTTCAGGTTATGAGTCGAGAATTTTCAAAAACATATTCTGTATTTTTAGTATTTTGGCAAAGACTCTACTTAAACAATCCTTCTGGATATTATAGCTAGAAACCAGAACTCTGTAGATGTATTGAAGGCAAGTTTCTAATGCCAAAATTGGTCAAAAAAGACAAGTATCACCTTTAAAAGAATACTATTTTTAAGGAAATTTAATTACATTTTGCAGCATCTCATGTCAGTTTGAAACATTTTATTCATATCTCCATTCTAACATTGAAGACCCAATAAATATCATCATTCTTTCCCTCCCAATTTCTAAACTAAGAAATGAAATATTTGACTTTAAAAATGTAGAAACAAAATGAAATCTTTACTGCTGATATAAAGTCTATTGAAGAATTTGGCTTAGGTGTGAGAGGCAAATGAGATTGCTAATCATCCACTCTCTAGTCGAGATTTTGAGGGCAGCCCACTGAAGGACAGATTGAGTGAACAAAGCAGGTGTTTTTTCTAGGTCTTTGTCTCCAATGGGCCAACACTTTTTCCACGTTCAAAATGTATACAGAGGAATTTCCCTAAATCAATGAACACAAATGAAGGTCAACACCATCATCAGGTAACTTGCTACACCTCTACGGGAAGAGTAAACGGATTTGGTCAGAAGCCAGAGACAGAGTCCCTCCTCTTCCAGAGGGGAAAGAGTAGTGTGGTGGCTTTGCGATGTGTTAACTTGTTAGGTTGAGCTATACTTCCTAGAATTCCCTATTCGGTTTCTGGTAAGGGTAGGACAGAGAGAGATCCTTGGGAGTTTTGGAGTGAATGGATGCAGCAGCCATTTTTTAACTCACACACATTGTGGCTAACCTGCTCATCTCATTGGCTCCAAGAGGTGGCTGAGCCTGCACCTGCTCTATCTTCCCCCAGATCCTCCTTCAGCTTTAATTCTCCTGAATCAAGAGCGAGTGTTCAGTTTTGTGATGAAGGGCCCTGGTTTCTGTAAGATACAGTAGTCAACAAGGTCAGAAACCACAAAAATTGACAGGAGTTTCTTTCCTTCTTTGTGGGGTTCCAGCCCATACCTGTAGCATCCATCCAGTCCTTGAGCTACTCTGTTTTATATTCTTCCTTCCTTCCTGACTGTGCTGTAGATTTAAAGATCCAGCAACAAATGCAGAGACAAGAGAGCCTTTCAGAGAAGGTTTAACAAGCTCCCATAATTTGTATAATTCCTATAGGAAATTACCTTAAGGATTTTTCTTTTCTAACATTTCCAAGTCTCTGTGCTTTCAACCCCTTGGGTTATACCTTGAACTGATGTTCAACCAGAAATATGGCTTTCACCGCCAGGTAGGGGAACAGCAGTCTAGCAGGTTCCCACCTTCATAAATGTGCCCACACTTAACCAACTGTTTTCTGTTTGTGAATATTCAGAAGACTGTTTTTGAGCAATGGGATTTTTGTCCTTATGGATCAAACAATGAAAGAGGCATATCTACTGCAAGCGCATGTTGAACTCAGACTTGGAAATTCACTCCCTGTTTTATTTTGCTTCCCTGAAGATGTCTGTCTGCATTGTCCAACATAGACAATCATGTGTTTTGTCTACAATAAAATAAAAACAATCCTAAATATACTCTATAATCAAATGTTAAAGCCATGTCAAAAATGAAATGCCAGCAGCAAGAGACCCTACCTTGCTTAAAACATTCTATTATCAAATTTCCAAGGAAAAATTAAATCCGTCAATTAAATCCCCTTGCAAGTCAAACCGCAAAGACTGAAGGAGTTAAAAGAAAAAGATCAAAGTACTTTGATTGCGTGAGTTAAAATTCCAAAGGAATTAAAGTCAGATTTATTTTGCCCTAACCTACTCGGTCTTAAATTGAGGACTTTTTGAAATGTCTTCAGCGTTGCCCAGCAGGTGCATAAATGTGTACCCTTCAGGACCTCAGAAAGTAAATTAGTTCAACGCCGTGTCTCTGATGTGCCTCATTTTGAGTCAGTGTCACAGTTTACTTGGAAACACAACAGCATCCCACAACCTTCTGCTCACCTACTGCTCTTAGTGAGCAAGTTAATGCCTAGTCTTTTAGAAGTAATTACAGGCTAATTTATTTTCCTATCATACAATATTAAGTACTGTCAAAGATAAATGCAGGGATTTAATGATATCTGAGTACAGGAAGGTCAACAGAGACCTCAGGTTTTTTGGGGTTTTTTTAATAGATTTTGTTTTTTGTTTTTTGTTTTTGAGGAAGATTAGCCCTGAGCTAACATCTGCAGCCAATCCTCCTCTTTTTGCTGACGAAGACTGGCCCTGAACTAATATCAGTGCCCATCTTCCTTACTTTATATGTGGGACGCCTGCCACAGCATGGTTTGCCAAGCGCTGCCATGTCCGCACCAGGGGTCAAACTGGCAAACCCTGGGCCGCTGAAGCGGAACATGCTCACTTAACTGCTGTGCCACCAGCAGACCCCTAGATTTTGTTTTTTAAAGCAATATTAGATTCACAGCAAAACTGAGCAGGGGATACAGGGACTTCCATATATGCCCTACCCTCACACCTGCACAGTCTCCCCCATTATCAGCATCCCCCACCAGAGGGATATATTTACCATAATTGATGAACCTACCCTGACACATCATAATCACCCAAAGTCCATAGTTTCCATTAAAGTTCATTCTTGATTTTTTACATTCCATCAAATTGGGCCAACGTATAATGACATGTATTCGCCATCATGGTATCATACAGAGTATTTTCTTTGCCCTAAAATCCTATTGCCTAAAAATCCTCTGTGCTCTGCCTATTCACCTCTCCCCTCCACCCCAACCCTTGGCAAACAACTGATCTTTTCACTGTCTCCATAATTTTGCCTTTGCCAGAATGTCATATAGTTGGAATCGTATGGTAGGTAGTCTTTTCAAATTCAGGGACATCTGAGTTGCGTCTGAGTTTTGCCAATTATGAATAAAGCTGCTATAAACATCCACGTGCAGGTCTTTGTGGGAACACAAGTTTTCAACTCCTTTAGGCAAAACCAGGGAGCACACTGCTGCATCATAAGACAAGAATAAGTTTAGTTTTGTAAGAAACTATCAAACCGTCTTCCAAAGCGGCTGCAGCATTTTGCCTTCCCACCAGCAGTGAAATAGAGTTGCTGTTGCTCCATATCTTTGCCAGCATTTAATGTCGCTGTTCTGGATTTTGGCCATTCTACAAGGTGTGTAGTAGTATTTCATTGTTGTTTTATTGTACTTCTCTGATGATATATGACGTGGAGCATCTTTTCATGTGGGTTTATTTTCCATCCGTATATCTTCTTTGGTGAGGTGTCTGTTAAGGTCTTTGGCCCCCTTTTTTGATCATATTTGTCTTCTTATTGTTGAGCTTTGAGACCTCTTTGTATATTTTTTACACTTGCCAGAATGGCAGTCATTTTAGTCATTGTCCACACTCCATGTCCTGAGAAACTCATTTCAAGTGGGGGAAATATTTCAGCAGGAATTAATTTTGGCTCTATGAATTGATGATATCTTGGAGAAATCCTGCTATGCAGAGTGCCTTCCTTCTGCGAGAATGGAAGTTGAAACACTGTTGCATTCTTTAAAAGCAAAGGCATTTGTAACTATCACATGGCCAGTTACCAGGTCTTACCGACTTTTCCTTCCTATCTTTTCCCAATCTCTCAGTCTCCATTTCCATTATGTACTTTCCACTCAGAGTGAGGAAAAGAGCGAAGCTATAGAATAGCTTCTCTTCACATATTTGTCCATGTGCTACCGCCCCCTCTCTCTCATGAACTGCATTTCCAGCCATTGAGAAGATCCCACAGCATTTTCCTACCTTGACCAACAGCCAATTGGAGGCAAAAGACATGAAGCTCAGGTGTGAAATTAGGCACTATAGGTTAGTGTCCAGTGAGGTCTGTTGAATCTCATGTAATTATCACTACCTTAGTACCACAGCGCACAATAGGAAGACTATATGTATACAAGAGTTTTGGGCACTATTCTTATGTTTTAGAAACCTAACCTTTCTTACTGTAGACCAAAGACCTCAAATCTAAAACCTCAGAGGAAAGGAACACATTTGTTCATGCATGCACATGCGTGTGTGCACACACACACATATAAACACACACATACATTTTGAGAAACCAGTTACTCTGCCTGTTCAATGAAGCAATGCAACAATAGGTGTCCCCAAGGTGCGATGATAGAATAACAAAATATACTTCTTAATAAAGATACTCTTTTTCCTTATATTTGACAAAAATAAGATTAAAATGCTTGATTTCACATTTCATCAAATAAGCAAACTTAAAGTCAAATAAATTCTTAACTGAAGAACACATACATGCCTATCCATTTTTTCTTCTTTACTCACAACAATCCAATAAGGAAATTGTTTTTATTTACTTAACATTACGCAAGAAGAAACAAAGCCTTGATGAGATTAAATAAATTATCCAAGGTCACACAGCCAGGAAGTGATAGAAACACTATTTAATTGTAGGCAATCTATCTCCAGAGTATGACCCTCAAACCAACATGCTGCACAAACTCATGAATAAAAATAATTCCCTGAGAAAGATAAAATAAATTGGACATTCTGACTCTGGTACAGATTACGACTTATGTGTCTATGAAAACTCCAAGTTGTGACATATCTTTTGACAGTCGCTAACATCAGTTCTGAGAAATTACTTGTATCATATTAGGCATCTGTATAGATTCAGGAAAACATATATTTTATTGACATTTTCAAAATGGTACTGTTTTTAAAACTCTATTGCAAATTGTTAGGCCAGAAATCAATGATGTATTAAGCGGGTTAATGCAGGCAGTATTGCAAGGTCTTAAAAAGGGCCGACACTATTGTTAGTAGATAAATTATGTAAGCTTGGTCATGTACATCTGTTGATTTGCCAGATAACTAATTAAAATGCATTAAAGCCATTATGCTGTTTAAAGCCATATTTTGTGATTTCATAAAGTGTCATTTATCTAGTTTAAACCATACTTGTTTTGATCTGCTGCAGCAAAATCACGAAAGGCATAGATTTTGCATATAAATGCAGCTCTAAAGAAGGGATATGTGTTCCTTTTGACCTTACCTTGAATGGAACATAATCTATTTTGACTGACATTATAGTGGACAAAAAAAATGGCATGCCTGATATGTCAATTTTGATTCTTTTCAAGGAGTTATTCACTTTATATTTATTCAATCTCTGACAAAAGTTCTCGTAATAGTATTATGATCTAACATTTATTAAGTTTTGATATGTACTAGGCAAATTTAATTTCTTAATATATATATAAATCATTTTATACCCAAATCATTTACAACTGAAAACAACCCTTTGGAATATGTACATTGTTATCCTGATTTTGCAGAAACGAAGCTGGTGAAACGTGACCCTGCTAGTAGGAGGAAGACTCGAGATGACCAACCCAGGCGGCCTAGGAATCTTCATTTTTTCAAGAGACAACAAAAAAATGAAATAGACTTTACATTCCCACAGTAAAATCGTTGTTATTTAAACGCTTTAAGATATTTGAAAATATCACTAATTCTTATCCTATTCTACTAAAGATAGCTCTACCAAAGCCAGAAAAAAATTGTACACAGCTCTCTCTTCTAATCTGAGGACCAGCAATGCTGTGAATTCTGGCAGGAATACTTAGATTGGCTCACAGCAATGGTCTCTCAAGGAATCCAGGTGGTTCTGACATGACCATGTTACAGAAAGCAAAGATGAGTCAGACTTTAACAATACTGAAGAGGCTTAAAATTAAGACAAAATTAATTCATACTTTGAAATACATCTTTTCGCCTACCCTTACCTACTCTTTTGGAAGAAGAGATTTTTTTTTTTAAGTTAAAACACAGGAATGCCTTATTTTGCTCAGGAAATATTATCTACATATAGCAAAGTTTCAAAATGAATTAACTCAATCATCTTCCCTTGGAAATAAATGACATCACAATATTATTTTCAACAGGGATTTTATATTGCACAATCTGCTCTCAATTGTGAGATAATATTGAATCTACTAAATTGGACTTCTTTAATTCTACAAATTTTACTCTGATAAACATAGATAGGAAGAAAGCAATTGTTTTTCTTTTCTTTTGCCTTTTTCTTTTTTTAAAAAACGAGGTAAAGAAGGAGAGTAAGATGTATGTTTCCAACCTCAGCCAGATGTTACTTTTTCCCTAACCCTCTAGAAAGGAGAGTTTGTATCTATCTGTCTGCACACATATTTGTAATCACATGTAGAGTTTGGGGCACTGTTCTTATGATTTTTGAAACCTACCTAATCTGTCTTATTGTAGACCAAAGTTCTCAAATCTAAAACCTCAGAGGAAAAAAATACCTTTATTCTTATATGTACACAAACATACACACAAACACACACACACTTTTCCTATGAAGAATTGACGAGGCAATAAGAAAAATGTTCCTTGATTTATCACTTGTTCTTTCCAATATTTGCTACGAGGTAAAGACTGACCATGGCAGCACTGCATCTCACATCATGGGTGGTCCTAAAGAATCATGAAAAAGCACAATACTCTAATAAACAGAACCTTTAGCAGTCACCCTGCCTGGCAAATTTGCCCCTAAAGAGACAGAGCTAGAAGAATTTATTCATGAGCAGTTGCTATCGGTTTTACTTCATGATGAAGCACTCACCAGAAAAGGTGGAAACATTAGTAGTAATAAGGAGGTGTGGAGAAGAATTATGTGAATAGATTTCCACGAATGGGCCAATGACTATGCATGTATTTGTGTCTTATGAGAATGCTCACCCAAGTAGAAGAAGAGATTTTCAATTATCAGATGGACAAGATAACCCTTTCTGTTAATAATGTCTGCCAGGCTCATTACTCAGCCATCCCAACAATTGCTCAATGCGCTCAAGAAAGATGGAGCTTATGCATGAGCTTGAACATGTGGGCTTCACCTCATCAAAACTGATCTTGCCATTGTTGATGACCATTCTACCCACCAACAGCAGAGATGAAGTTAAGGACCCAGTGTGAAACCATTCCTGGAGGGACTGGCCAGCCATCGAGAAGCAGGCGGAATACATTAGAGATGCAGCGCTCATGTTTTGTCTTTACTGGAAAGTATAATTAACGTGCATATGGAGTTGTTTTTTCTGCCAGTAATTCTTCCACCTGCACAACCATCTATGGAATTACTAAATGCCATATTGACCATCTTTATATCCTTAAAACCATTATTTTTGACTGTGTAATAAATTTTACAAGAGGAGTGAGAGAGTGAGGAAAAAACGTATAGCCAGGGTTTCACATGTCCCTCCATGTGTCTCATCACCAAGAAGTAATTGGCCAGATAGATTGGTGAAATGGTCTAGTGAAGATTCAGTTGTGGCACTGGCTAGTGGGAGTTGGTGTTCTGTTCAACAAGATTTAGAATATGTTCTGATACAAATGATCTATGGTGCCGTTTCCCCACTAGCCAGCATAGATGGATGGAGTCAAACCAGGGATGAAAGAGGAAGTGCCTCATTTCTCTACTATTTCTATGAAATTGTGTGTGTGTGTATGTGTGTGTGTGTGTATTGGCTCCTATTATTAAAAGCTTGCAGTTGGTAGTTTAGAGGGCTTCATTCTGAAAAGAAGAATGCCTTCTCCATAACAGACAACCATGTTTCTATTGAACTAGAAGTGGAGACCTCTACTAGCTCTATTGGGGTCTTCTTCCATTAATACAAGATAACTCTACATGCCAGTCTTATTACCAACAGTAGATTGGGTTGATGCTAAATAACAGGGAGTCATATTTTAAGAAACCAATGAACTCTCTGTGTGGGTGAGGGTTATCCTTAATATGTCCAGTGGTAAAAGGTAATAGAAAACAAATAAAATCCAGTTTAGGCAGGATTAATAAGAACTCTGAACCTTCAGAAATGAGAGTTTGGATCACCTCAACTGGTAAATCACCATGAGTAGCTGAGGTACTTGCTGAGACATTAGCTCAGAGTAAAGCAAACCTGGGGTTGCTAGTGAAAGAAGGAGATAATGAATACCAAATAATGCTTCATGACTGCCTGTAAAATGAGAATTGTAGTAGCAATAATGTTATTATCCTTTGTTTTGTTATGTAGATGTTTAAAATATTAACCAATAGTACATTTTTTTCTTGCCCTTTTTCTATTATTTTACAAAAGGTGTGATGATGGCAGTTAACTTTATAATTTACTCTTTAGGTTACAGGCTATCAAAGGGTAAGTTGTGGTTGATCCAGAGAAGGAAGCAAAAGACAAATGCGTTTATGGTTCTCCCCCTTGGGGAAGTGGTGCGTACCATCATGAAACAAAGGACAGTTGTATCATGTTAGGAAGACACATGATGTGGTTCTATGATTTTTATTGGCAGGTTAAATTTAAGTAGAAAGGCGTACTTGGATGTTGAATTGAGAAGCTGAGGGACTGTCTCAGATTGTTTCGTTATCACCTTGATATCATCCCACTCCTTTTTGCAATGGCATCTACAAAACAGGAGAAAGATTCTGGTAAGTTAATTTCTAGAATCGATTTTTCGTAGAATTCTGGTATGATATTTGGAATGCAGAAGGGAGAAGACTTTTTTTTCCAATGGCAGTACTGGGATAAGATTTAGCCATCCAGGTGTGGGGTTTACATTGCGACAGGCCTTCTACATGAGTCACTCACATCAGTGCTGTGGGCACCCTCGATCATCCGAGGCAGTTATCAGTGCTTTCTGTAGCCTTCTACTTTCCAGAAAGCAACAGTGGTCTTCCATGAACATTGTTCTTCCAACCTTTCAATATTATTTATTAATTTTATTTGTGATAAGATTATCTATTTATCTATCTGTCAATCTCTCTGTCTATCTGTGTGTCATCTATCTAATAAAATTAGCCTTTTTGTTTCTTGAAATGGAGATTGTCATTGAGCTAACATATGTGGCAATCTTTCTCTGTTTTATGTGGGATCTGGCCCCAGTGTGGCTTGATGAGCAATGCTAGGTCTGCTGGGTCACAAACTTGTGAACCCCGGGCCACTGAAGTGGAGTGAGCAAATTTAACCACTATACTGCCAGGCTGGTCCCTAAAATTAGCCATTTTTAACCGTACAATTAGTGGCATTAATTGCATTCACAATCATCCATTCCAGATGTAATCATCACCACTATCCCCAAACTTTTTTTTATCATTTCAGATAGAAACTCTGTAGCCATGAAGCAATAATTCCGTATTCTCTACTCTCCTCTACCCTTGGAAACCTCTAATCTAATATCTGTCTGCAAATTTAACTAGTCTAGATATTTCATATAAGTGGAATCATAATATTTGTCCTTTTGTGTCCGGCTTGTTTAACTTAGCATAAAGTTTTCAGGGTTGATCTCTGTTATAGCATCTATCAGAATTTCATTCCTTTTTATGAGTGGATAATATTTCACTGTATGCATGTGCCACACTTTGTTTATCCATTCACCTATTAATGGACTTTGTATCATTTCCACCTTTTGACTCTTGTAAATAATGCTTCAATGAACCCTGATGTACAAGTATTTATTTGAGTTTCTAGTTTCAATTCTATTGAGCATATGCCTAGGTGTGGAATCGCTGGGTCATATGGTATTTCTAGGTTTAGCTTTCTGAGGAACCACTAAACTATTTTCCATGGGGCCTGTACCATTTTACATTCCCACCATTACTGTACAAGAGTTCCAATTTGTCCACATCTTCTTCATCCCTTTTGCTTCCTGTTTTTTTTTTAAACTAGTTATAGTCATCCTAGTAGATGTAAAGTGATAACTCATTGTGGTTTTCATTTGCATTTCCTTAATAACTAATGATGTTAAGCATCTTTTCATGTGGTTACTGGCCATTTGTTTATCATTTTTGGAGACATATCTATTTAAGTCATTTGCTCATTTTTAAATAGCGTTGTCTTTTTTATTATTGAGTTGTAGGAGGTCTTTAGTAGTAAATTAGTAGTATTTATTTGTAGTATTAGTATATTCTACATAGTAAACTGTTATTAGATATACCATTTGCAAATATTTCCTCCCATTCTACAGATTGTCTTTTCACTTCCTTGATAATGTCCTTTGATATCTGAAAGTTTTTATGTTGATGAGGTCCAATTTGTCTGTGTGTTTTGTTACTGTTCCTCATGCTTTGGTATCATATCTAAAACTCTGTTGCCAAAGTCCAGTGACCAGGAACTACTCCTACATCTCCTTCTAATAGTTCTCTGGATTTAGCTCTTATACTTAGGCCATTGATCTATACTGAGTTAATTTTTGTATCTGATGTGAGGTGGAGATAACTTCATTCTTTTGCAGGTGGAAATTCAGCTCTCCCAGAACATTTGTTGAAGAGGCTATTCTTTCCCCATTGTTAGAGCTTGAAACTCTTGCTGGAAATCAATTGGCCGTAAATGTATGGATTTATCTCTGTACTCTCAACTCTATTCCACTGATCTATATCTATGGTTATAGACATACGGGCAAGGCCATGTTCCTTTGTAAGTAGATTCGTAGGATCTTTTAAAATCAGGAAGTGTGAGTCCTCCATTTTTTTTTTCCTCTTCTTCAGGATTGTTTTTGTTATTTGGGGGCCTATGTAGTTCCATATGAATTTGAAGATTGGCTTTTCCATTTCTGCAAATGAAACTGTTGGGATTTGACAGGGACTGCATTAAATGTGTAGATTACTTTGGGTAGCACTGTCGTGCTAACAACATTAAGTCTCCCTGTATGTGAATACAGGATGTTTCTCCATTTAGTTAGGTCTTCTTTAATATTGTTTTTGTAGTTTTCAGTGCACAAGTCTTTCACTTCCTTGGTTAAATTTATTTCTAAGTATTTTATTCTTTAGATGTTATTGCAAATGGAATTCTTTTCTTAATTTACTTTCTATATCTTCATTGTTAGTATATGGAAACACAATTGTTTCTTGAGTATTAATCTTGTCCCCTGCGACTTTGTTGAATTTGTTTATTAGTTCAAAAAGCTTTCTTGTGCATCGCTTGCGAAAATCTACATCTAGTATCAAGTCATTTGCAAACTGAGATAGTTCTACTTCTCCTTCTCCAATGTAAATATCTATTATTTCCTTTTCTTGCTTAATTGTTTTGGCTAGGACTTCCAGTGCAACGTTGAACAACAGTGGTGAAAGTGGATATTCTTTTTTTGTTGTTATCTTAGGGACATGTTCACTCTTTCATTTGAGTCTTGTTAGCTGTGGATTTTTTATCAATGTTTTTTGTCGTGTCAATGAATTTTCCTTCCTTTCCTAGTTTTCTGAGTATTTTTATTATGAAAAGGCATTTGGATTTGTCACATAAATTTTTGCATCAATCATGATGATCATGTGTAAAAACACTTCTATTGATGTGACTACATTGATTCTGTTGGTGTGACTCCATTGACTGATTTGCTTATGTTGAAGCGCCATTGCATTGCTGGGATAAATCCCATTTGTTGACGGTGTATAATCCTTTTAAGGTTCTGTAGGATTTGGTTTTCTAGGATTTTGTTGAGAATTTCTATGTCTATATGTATAAGGCATATTGGTCTGTGACTTTCTTTTCTTATCATATCTTTGTCTGGCTTTACTTTCAGGGAAAGGGTGGACTCAAAGAATGAGTCAGAAATGTTTCCTCCTCTTCTACTTTGAAGAGTTTGAGAAGAATTAGTACAAATTCTTCTTTAAATGTGTGACAGGATTTACCAATAAAGCCATCTCGTCCTGGAATTTTCTTCGTTGCAATGAAATGTTTTTAAGCACCTAATTCCCTGTACTTGCACCTTAAAATCCTTGGGGTGTTCTGTTTGGTTTTCTTTTTCTGACTGATGCTTGAAGTAGAGAATCCTACTTGACTATCAGTAAGTTGGTGCATTACAGCTGTACGAATTGTTAAAAGATAGGAAATAATGGTAACAGTATATCAAGATGTACTCAAACCTTTCATCTAGGAAGCCATTTGACTCTTATTTTCATACAGGTAAAATTATGAGTAGAGTATTAAGTATATTAGAGAAGTTGCTTCAACTTTTACCCAAAAGTTTTAGGAGACCACTGACACACGAATAATCCCCATGTGGACTCTGACCATAAAGCTACACTTCATTATTTCACCATGTTTATGTTCCCATCATCTAACACTTTGGTGAAAAAAGTCTACTGATGAATTTTGAAGGAAAGACAACAATGTAATTAGTTGTCACATTCCTTATTTATTAATGAAACAGTGAGAAAAATAAACAAAAAAGATTAGTCTATTATTTATAAATTAACAGGACTCCACGTTTTCATCAAAATTTTTAAAAATCTCCCCCATTATTCTTTTTAGATCACAAAATATAACTGATTCAGCACGTTCTTTAAAGATGTATTACTGATTCATATGTAAAAAAATTTCAGCTATAAGTGAAAGAAACTCTCTTTTAAAGAAGTAAATTTGAGAACTTGATTCTACTAAACAATTTAAACACGAGCTGAGGCAAATTTTCGACCTTTCTGATTGATCTATCTAGCGGGAGACAGGTTTGAGCAGAATGCACAGTTTCAAATAATGGCATGGTACAATTTTTCCCTGCTATCCAAGAGTTCACTTTAAGCCACTTGTCTTTTATGATATACCTACATTAGCACCTGCTTTCGCCACAAAAGAAATCTGAAGAGGATTTCGCTTTTACAAAAAGAGGGAAAAAGCGAAAATAGCGTCCAGCATCAGTTTTGCTGCGAGCCAGCCAGCGCTTACAGAGGCAGCGCGCGCCCCGAGCATGGAGCATCGAGCAAAGAGAGAGCGGCCGCCAAGCCCCCTCTGGTCGCTGCACTCAGCATCTCTGCGTCAAGCTGCCAAGGTTTTGAACTGTCTGTAAGCATCTGTGCTTTATCTGGATCTATTTTGGTAGGTTATTTTTTGGGTCTGGGAACACTCAAAAAATTTTCCGGTATAAATTAATGGTAATTGTTTCTTGGCTTTATGTCATTTTGACTTACAAAAGCTTTCAGATAGCGGGGGCAACCTCTATCTGATCTTTGCTCGCAAATTTTGATTCTGTGTTCTTCTGTCAATGTTTCTTTATTAGTAAGTGATTTCCACATGACAGATCTGAGCAGATTTACGGCTTTTCTGTGCCTCCAGGTCTGGCACTTGTAACAGATGGGAAAAAGTGCATGTGATGAGGTGTTACAGCCATATGAAAAGGAAGAGCCACAAATACACGATTTCTCTATCTAAAAGAGACAGAGGCTCTGCAACGAAAGGTGGCAGTGAGCAGTAAATCCTTCAAGTGCTCCATCCCTGTGGAATAGTCCCGGGATGTCAAGGAAGGCCCTGATTCTGAGGCTGGAGCAAGTGTGTCAGGGGCCCCTAAACTTGCAATACTCGTTCTCTCGGGCCCCTGTGTGTGGCGAATGCTCTTCTGTTTGTGCCAAAGGCATCCTCAAACCCCGGCATTCCACGATAGCCTGCTCGGGTAGGGAGAGTTCCACGAACAGCATAGGCTCCTCATTCCCAGTATGGAAAAGTCCAGGTTGAACAAAGAAGTAGCAGACACCTCGAATATAAACCAGAAAAGAATTGGGTGTCCCAAGCAAAGTTTCTTTTCTGCTAACCACTTGCGGAAAAGAAAAGAAAAAGATTTAAAAGTGGTGTTGTGTATGCAAATAGCAGAAGCAGAATAATATTATAAAAATATTGCTTCATTTAGACACACAATCTTATATGTGGAGGTATCTACATCTTAGTTGGCTCATGTGTTTGTTTACTATCATATTCTAGTGCTCTTTACCTTTAGATTGACTAGAAATGAAAATCTGGAGGGAGAGGACCTAGTTAAATTGATTTACATGGGGAACGTGGATGAATTTTGAATCTAGAAAAGAAAAAAACTACAAAATAATGCAAACTGAGGATCTGCCATTATACCAAAAATTGGGGATGAGAACAAAACTGAGTGATAGGGAATTTATTTAGTTGTGTAATAGCACCTATGTGAATACATTATCCTCTTTATTCCATGAAATATCCAGTAAAATTAATATGTATGTCTGAACTCTGTGGAGTGAACTTATTTTTGGAGAGGTTTCAATAAATTTATTAGTTTTTTTCTGAGCCGTTTATGACAAATTAAGAGGTTACTCATAAGGGTACTATCATATTTACATTTATTTTGGCTATCCTGAAGAAATGGGATGGATCCCACCCCCAGTTTAGTTTGGATGTTAATACTGATGGTCACACACACACACACACACACACACACACACCCCTCTCAAGATAGTATGAAAAGGTTTATTACAAACAGAATGAGGCTTTCTGGGAGAGCAGAGCATACCTCCCAAGCTGATCTGAAAATATCCTGAGAAACAGCAATAAGTAACAACTGTTTTGAGGTTTTCACTGTGGTTAGGTGTTGGGGCCAGAGCTCGGGTTCTCATGAGCAGGAAGGGACTGGCATGGTTTGACTCTCTTGGAGACACCAGAGGAAGGCGTTTCAGGACTTATCAGCTCAGATTTGGAGCTGAAAGGACAGAGGGGGCAATGAGGCTTAAAAGCCATAAGCCATCAAATATCAATATATGCAGTTATACTTTTTATTACTGTGTTATTCTGCAAGTAAGGGATACTCTGACTAATAAAAATATTCTTGTTTTATGTACACAAGAGATTAAACTTATGTGGAAGGATTATGAGAATGTCTATGCTAACTATTGAAAAAATAATTGAAATAGAAAATTTTTCTATGAATCCAAGTTATCCAAGTAAATTGTAACACAGAAAATCTGTTAATCAGCAATAGCTAAAATGAAAAAAGAAATCTACCCCCAAATAACATTATAACATTTGGTTAAAGCAGTGTTCTGGGAAATTTCTACTAGATCTTAAAAAAAGAAAGAGATCGTGACTATGCTAATATTTTTTCCATAACATACATTAAAATCTTTATAAATTTTTCTTTAATACACAGCACATAAACAGCAATAAGCAATATCAAATTAGAATTAATTTGATGAAATAACAATTGGGAGTGTTAGGATTTCTTGAGAAGAAAGGGAGGAGGTGAAGGAGGAAGAGGGGGATGAAAGTTAATGGGAGAGAGAGGTATGATCTGAAGTACTTTTGTGCGTTATATAATTTGATTTTTACAACATCCATATGAGAAAATGCTGTGATTATTACTCACATTTCACAGGTGCATGAACTTATCCTATCTGAAATAGAGCTGGTAAGGAGAGGGGCAGAGCCAAGACAAGAATACATTTCTATACCTTCCCCAAAATCACGTTGACAAAGATGTGTGTCGTCTATCTATCATTGAATGAAAAGTGGGCCTTAAATGATTTCATAAAATACAAGGGTTTATGAAGGAATCTTTCCATACATGTATCTACACATTGTATATATTTACCTATATAATCTTACGTTTACATTTATACTGAGAAATGTATGTAAGGACAAAATGAAAATAAGATTACATACCAAAATACTAACTGTGTTTACGTTTGGATATTGGAATGAAATTATTTTATTTTTTGAAAACCATAATTTTTATTTTTACTCATATACACTTACTACTCAGGGTCTTCTGTTTATTGAAAAATGAGGAAAATGTTAAATATAAAACTACAAATGCCCATTTGCTTTAGAAAATTGTAGATATATGTCAGCCAAGTTCCATATTTTTATATAGTTATTCCTCAATAATTCAACAATTAAAAGTCCAGTTTAATAACTACTCAAGTCCTATGTATCTTTTCTCTTAACCCAATCCACTTTTGATGTTATATTAATTAAATTGAAAGTAATTATGTGTAACTCTTGAACACCTCATTAAATTAAATATAGGGGTTTTTATTTTTAATTCCATGATGAAGACTGTACCTTTAAAACAATTATTAAAGTATCAGTTACTTGTAGACATTTTACTAGCAAAGTTTCCTTTTACTGATAAAATAGGCCATTCCTCATTATTTTCTTCTTCATCCTTGCCAGCATGTCCTCTATCTGCTAAGGCTTTGACTTAATTAACATAATTAACTGAGTCTTCGTTTGTAGGACCTCAGCAGCTTCTGTGTAACAAAAATGATAGAATATATTTGATGTGTTATTTTTACATTTATTCTAATTAAAATTCACTCACTTCTTTTAAAAGAAAGTGCTTTTTATCCTTTCTATTCTCTCTAGTAGACTTACTTTTTTTTTTTTTTGCCGCACAGACACAGGTTTTCATGAGTTATCACAATTGGAAAGGGCTATTCGTGTGCCATTTTAGTTTAATCAAAAATATTGTGAGCTTCAGATCAGCCCCTAACCATTAGAAATGGCAGTACAGAATAATTGCATCAAATTGATTTGGGCTTTCCCCGAAATTTAAAATGCCGATATTACTTAAATTTTGTGACATTTGGCCAAGAGTTGTTTACAGCTTGCCTGATCATTAGTGACAGATTAGCTAAACAAAGGCTTCAAATTTGTTAAATGTTTTAGGAAAAAAAATACTATAGAATAAAATTTGAAATGCATGTTATAGGTTCCTTGAATTTTTTAAAATTTATATCTTTATCACACTTACACGTATTTCTCAGAAATGTAACAGTGGTACTCTGCATTTGTTCTTTGGTGAAAAGAAGGAAAGAATTTTAATAGATATGCATTTTTACTATCATTGTTTCCAAATAAAGTGAAGCCAAATTTTTAAGGGTAATATAAGTTCAGAGTAGAACATTAGACCCAAATCTATGCTATTGCATGTTTCTAATTTATCTTTCTAAGCAAGTTGTAAAGCTTTTTCAGATTAGGTATTTTGTTTTATCTTGGACTTACTTCTGGCAACGAACTGAATGTCTTGAATATAGCACGAAATACAGGTTGAAATCAGAGAGCTATTCATTTTTATTAGGTAATAGAGTGGTAACTGGCGGTAGTATTTCTCATTGAATAGGGATGTGATAAAGAATGATCTCTCTGAGAAGTTTAAGTTTTATTTTGAGTCTAGTATCAAATCCATTGTGAATCATTGCTGTGGAGATGCAAAGCCTTCTTTTTTTCTATTTAATGTAAGATATGATATATTGTATATTTCGGCACAATATTTGGCCAGTGAGTGTATCTTAACTGTCAATTCTCCCCTCTTGATTCACAAATTATCTGCAGTCAGTTCACCTTTTGGTGGCAGTTTTCATTCTTGTTCTCATTGGTGCAAGGGCTTGAATTTTTCCCAAAGTGTTATCTTTCTAAGTAATTCTGTGTGCTGTAGGCCTACCCAGTGACTAGGGCTAGGATATTTTGGCATCCCTATCTACCTGTCCTCCTTCCTTCCGAACAGAGTTGAACTCCCCACTGATTGAATTCCTCAAAGTTTTAATAGCATAAGGGGGGACTTGCATCTCCTTGGCTTATTTAATATGAAACGGTCGATTAGAGTAGGACTTCAGGAATTGTAGGTTCTACTGATTTATTTTGCGGAGAGACAAAGTTTAGTAAGAGTAGAGATTATATATATATTATATATATGGCCAAGTTTCCATAGTTCAACATAGCTGTCTCTTATTTGTTATACATTTTAATGAAAACTATAAACAATGTCTAGCCTTAAACATATTCAATATCACATGTATTTTACCTTTTACCTAAAAAAGAATATGGTGTGCATACTACTTGGGAAAGTCCCCAAATTATGGTTGCGACCACCACCCTCTTTTGTTCAAAGGTTAGAGAAAAAAGTGCAGGGGTCACTTAAAACGTTATGTACCCATTCATTTTAATGTTTGCCAATTGATATTTTTTGACAGCGATTTGCATTGTCTTTCCGTATTTTATCTTCTGTAACTTCCTTTTACATGGTCATTGCTACTTTTAACACTAAATAACAGGGTTTTTCCTTAGGTAATCTCCACACAAAGGTGTGCACTATTAACTTGAGATGGATATTTGGGATGCATTTCAAGTAAAATTTGTTTGTTAAATATGCCTATTTGTTGGGCATATGGTATCTAGATATTTAATGCATTCACATGAATTATTTTTATTGTTTTTTGTTTGTTTTTTGCTTTGCTTTAGAAGCCTTGGAGCATCTCACGTTATATGTATATATTAGTCTGTATTTTGCTTTAGTTTATCTATATTATAACTATTCTGGAATATACTCTGCTATATTCTGTGAGGTAGGATTCTAACTAATTTTTCCCCCAAATAGTTAATAAATTATCCCAGTACCATTTATCATATGGCCTGTAGTACTGTTGCTGACTTGAAATGACGTCTGTCCCGTGTACTGAATGTTTACATGTGCTTAGATCTGTGTCTAGCACTTTCACTTGGTCCCATTGACTTTTGTCTTTCTGGTGATAGTACCTCTCTGTTTTACTTACTGTTGCCTAGTAGTAAGATGACATCTCTGGCAATGAAAGTGTTCCCTTGGTCTTATTTCTTTATTTTACTTTTATATATTGAATTACATATAAATTATTAATAATTTTTCTACTTTTTCTTTAAGTATCTACCTATTTATCTATATAAACGTCCAGAACTAATCAGATCCTAGCACTTGAAGTTTGTCTAATATGAAGCTTTAATAAAAAGGAGGAGCAAATAATACAGTTTGAAGGTAAAGTAGAATATTATTATTTGTGGACATCTCAACATGTGAATATACACAGTTGTGAATGGCATATTTCCTAGTTGATTGGGATTTTTATTGACTATAAAATAAAATGTTTGAAGGATGAATTAATAACAGTTTATAAATGTAAAGTATAAGATATTGAGTTTTTGCTTTAGAGGTACAAAACATGCTCTGCTATGCTACGCTATGATATTTCATGGCATCGTATTACCATGCACTGTAATTGGTAAGCATTAATAGACACACACACATACAGACACACACATACACACACATAGCATCATGCTCTCCTCTTTTTCTTGATGTTGGGCTTTCTTTTCTTTTTTAATGTATAAGATTGTAATATTTTGTTAGGAGATAGAACCTCCTTAAAAAGGTCATTGAATTGTCCTTAGGAGTTTCCATAAAAAGTTGGTATATTAAACTCTAAGATATTATAGATACACAGTTGTTTAGAATTTTGAATAAATATTCACTTTGTTCTAAATCTAATACCAGCTATGGTAATAAAAGTTACCATCATTTTTAACATTTAGATTTTTTTAATTAAATGTCAATTTTCTAAGTTTTGGGGAGAAAAATTATATTGATCAGGAGGATGTACTCAACACCAAATCCCAAATCCCATAAGTAAGTGACACATTTTAGATTTTTACAGTAGGAAAATATGTGAAATGTCAAATACTAAGAACAGAAATGTTCCTGTGTATTTTAGAAATTATCAAATATCATGGAATATATGCTTTATGTTCTAAGTTTGTACAAAGATTTTTTAAATTTTTTTCCCCTCAATGTTCTTAAAACTGAAGGTATCAGTGAATCTGCTCATAAAGTCACTAAAAGTTACCTCAAATATTATGGAAATTATCAAAAATTATGGAAATCCACCATTACGTGCTTTGTATGTCAAACATATGTAGAGTTTCATTAATAATCCAATATTATTATGTAAATCAACTAGTCATGTACTGAAGAAAGTGTACCCTGCTTCAGCGTATATACAAACATATTTTTTTATCTTATATCGACTTGCAGCTTGGAGTCTATGTTCTGACTCACATATTGACTCAAAATGAATCCGAGACTGCTCCGTGGTTGCACCCAGCATGCTCTTGATGCCCAGCACACGATCTGCACTCTCTTACTCATCTTACTGGGTTACAGTCTTCTCCATTTAACTATCCTTACGCCACATGACACTCGTCATTGGAGTTTCCCGTGTGGGGAATATATACACAATACAAGATGAGAAGTGGAAAACCAGAGTAAAATTTGTGTGCAGTTCCCCCTACCGATTTCTCCTGATTTTACCATTTTTATTATTCTTGGCTTTTTTATGCAGCCCATAAAGTAACTTTAGTATATGTCTTAATCCAGCTATTATTCTCAAATACATTGCATTTCAAGTCATTGACTTTTTGTTATTAGTTTGCAAAAAATTTCTCACAGAATTTTAAGTTCTCAGGTCACTGAATAAAGTAGTTTTGCACTCAGTAGTTGTGGTTTTTTTTATAGAATGATATGTGTGTTGACTAATTCTGAAAAGGAAAGCACATTCTAATATAGATACCCCCTTGACATCTAACCAGGCAGCTTGTCCTCTTTCATGCCCAGTAGTGAGCTACGCATGAAGTGAAAACACTCAGCATTCTCAGAGTCTTTAGAATATCAAGATTTTTTTTCCTCTGAGGTTAATTTTCTGATCAATGTGAAGATATGAATTTGAAAGCATAAAATGCAATATTAACTTTTCAGTTATTATCAGTACCTACATTTCTTGAATATTACTTTTGCCCATAGGCATTTGATAATATTGTTGAAGGAGTGAATAATTTCAAGACAAATAGATCACTGAACACAGGTAGTCAAAATGATTATGCCCATAAAAATTTAATTATTTTATTTATTTTTATCTATATAAAATTGACTATGATACTTTAATGCAATATTGAAGTTCCATATATTCCCAAGAGAAAGACTACAAACATACTTTTTTTGTGACATCACTTTTTCATCTACTTTTTCCAGCTACATGGGGGAATAATGATTGTGAAGTACATTAAGAGGGTTAGTTTTGAGTTACTAACAGTTCACTCTCTGTTTAAAATATTTGATAGTTAAAACAACTTAGGACAAGTAGAAATAAATATTTTAACACATTTTCAGTAAATTCTAAGAGTATACCTTCACCTGACTCTAAGCAAAATAATTAAAATAGTGAATCTAGTCTAATATTCTTTATAAGACATTTTTTCTTTCTTTTTGTTTTTGAGGAAGATTAGCCCTGAACTAACATCTGCTGCCAATCCTCCTCTTTTTGCTGAAGAAGACTGGCCTTGAGCTAACATCTGTGCCCATCTTCCTCTACTTTATATGTAGGACACCTGCCACAGCATGGCTTGCCAAGCAGTGCATAGGTCTGCACCTGGGATCGGAACAGACAAACCCTGGGACGCCAAAGCAGAATGTGCGAACTTAACCACTGCGCCACCAGGCTGGCTGCTTTATAAGACACTTTGATTTTTAAAAGATTGCTTCTATTAAAGTAAGAGAAAAGCAGAAGAAATAATTCCCAATTGGAAAAATTATTTCACATATTCTTCAGAGCTAATGGCCACAATGTTTTGAAAGGCAAGAACAACTATAATATGATCCTGTTCCCTCATATAAGCTATTATGGATTCATTTTTCTAACTATGCCAAGAAGTGTACACTGAAAGTAATATTATTTCCAAGGTAAGATGGTCTGTCTAATATTTTTTCACTGATTAGAATTAATAAAGAGTTACAAACATAAAATACAAAAGACCTAAAAATTTAGCGTTATTTGTCAAATGGCAAAAAACACTATAATTTAAAAAATTTTTTGTACTATATCAATAATTTCTTTCATGTTTTCCCCACTAGGGGTCATAATTTTAAGAATTTTCCAATACAATATTATATGTCAGTTAGATATATACTTAACTAAGTAGAAAATGTAAAGAACTTTGGGATGAGTAATATGAATAGATTGCATCAATATCAGTATCCTGGTTGTGATATTATAACATGGTTTTGTAAAACGTTACCATTGGAGGAACTTGTTAACTTGTTCATGAATTCATTTGAATCTAAAATTACCTCAATAAAAATTTCAACAGAAAAAGCCATATTCAGGGGCCAGCCTGGTTGCGCAGCCACTGAGTTCCCACTTTCTGCTTCACTGGCCCAGGGTTTGCCAGTTTGGATCCTGCGTGTGGACCTATGCGCTGCTTGTCAAGCCATGCTGTGGCAGACATCCCACATATAAAGCAGAGGAAGATGGGCGCAGATGTTAGCTCAGGGCCAGTTTTCCTCAGCAATAAGAGGAGGATTGGCAGCAGATGTCAGCTCAGGGCTAATCTTCCTCAAAAAAAAAACAAAAAGCCGTATTCAGTATAATTCCCTAGAACAGTACTTCAATTTTCATTTCTTTGATGTGTTCAACAAAGGTGATATAAGCAAAATGCAACCACTGCAGCACAATTTCTGTGATTTTATTCATATTGTCTTAGAATTAAAAATAATTGTACTAAGTTTACAGAAATATTTTTTTAAAGATTTTATTTTTTTCTTTTTCTCCCCAAAGCCCCCCGGTACATAGTTGTATATTTTAGTTGTGGGTCCTTCTAGTTGTGGCATGTGGGACACCACCTCAGCATGGCTTGATGAGTGGTGCCATATCTGCTCCCAGGATTCAAACCAGCAAAACCCTGGGCCGCTGAAGCAGAGCGTGTGAACCTAACTACTCCGCCACGCGGCAGCCCCTTGAAAAAAGGTCAATTTAGGAAAAATGAGGCTTCCCGGAAATCTCCAGTGGAAAATATGCATTGTTTAGAACAAATTTTGGTGGGTTATCTGATGCGAGCCTTTTATTGTCGTTAAACTATTTCACAACTCTGGAAATTGCAGACAGTTTAGAACAATGCAAAATAATGATACAGATATGTAAGTGAGTTCCAGCCAGCGGAAGGACAACTGTCCGCAAGCATAACAATGTCAGTTATGTGTCCATTTGCAAGTTCATTTTAGTATCCTCAATCTATAAGTGTCTCATCTGTGTATTCTCCTTTGAACCAGTTGTGACATTGCTAATAATAAGTTAAATAAAATTGTAACACATGTTCATTTTATATCTACAGCAATTATGATTTTATCTGTTCTAAAAACGATTCTTTAAAAATAGTGTGGAATAATCATCCAAGAAGAAGCCAAAAAAAAAGTATAAGAGAAACAAAAGCAGAATTCAAGAAAGACTTTCAAATATAAATATTTTAAATATCTCAGCTGTCTAATTTTATTTAACAGGATTCGTCTTAAAACCAGACATCAGGTTAAGAGCCCAGGCCATTGGCCAGTGTTACAGGAACACAGGCCTTTCACTGTATTAACCATAGATAGATGTCACTGCATGACCTAGCAAGCTGTAACTACAGATTCACTCCAAGCCTTGAGATTTACAGAATCCAGTCAAGTGTTACTTGAATAAAATGGTGTAGTCCTGCCGGATAATAAGACAATGGCTAAGAAGTTCCAGTTAGAAGGGATTACAAAATATACATATGTATTCAGAGAATTAAATGGAATGGCCTGAAAGTATCATTAAAAATATATGTGAGAACATTTAAATATCTTCCAAAAAAATCTTTATAAAAAAGTGCAAAACCAAAATTTAATGGCAAATTAAACATTTTATTATGAAGGAAACAGTGACTTCGTATAATATAAAATAAACACCTTTGTCATGTTTGCAAGTCCATGACATAGTGATTCTAAAAATGGGATCTGACACAATTAAGACCTTAGAAACTATTAGGCTTGACATCTACATCTCTCTATCGCCTAACACAGCAGATACATCTGATAGGTTAACGCACTCAATATACGACAAGACAATTGTTGCCTTGGGAGGTATTCTTTTTTAAAGTTAAGGAGATTTAGAATTAACTATATAGACATTAAAGCAATTGAAACCTATAGTTTAATATTTTAAGAAGAAAAATAATCTGCTTGTTTTGTTTATACTAAAATTAAAAAATGTTGGCCTATTAGAGTAGTGAATTATTTTGTGTTGCAAATTTAAAATATATTATTGAGTAATTGATTTAAAATTTTAAGTTGTTTCCTTATTATGATCATATACACTATTGGAATATACAGTAGATCGTAAGACTCACCATATTAATTTTGTTTACATTTAGTTTATAATATTTAAAAACATTTTCAGAACTTTGGAAGATTTTATTTGCTGAGAAATATCTGGGTTTTTAAAAAGGAAGTCAAATATATTAATTTATAATTGCAAATCAAAGTTCAAGGAAAATGAGTCAAATTGTAAACACCACCACGTAAAGGTGATTATTAAAATTTTTCTGTATTTTCACATAGCAAAATCAGATTTGTAAACTAAAAAGAAAATCTTAAGAAAGAAAGAAAGAACTATAATTTGGGATTTGTAATTTCAATGCACTGAATTTTAAAATATTAATTTTTTTAAATGTCAATTTTAAAATCATCATAAAATTAGTGATTTCCTTCCGTGCCCAAAAGGCATCATGGAGGACTCTAAGAAGCCAACCACTGACACTGAATATTGTTATCAGTGACAGAAAAATCTAAAGAATGGTTAAGTAAAAGTTAGCAATTTATTTGATTGTTGTCCATTTTAGCACGTTTGGGAATTTATAACTGTACATGTTATGACCTTTTATTTCATGCTATGAACTAAACATACAGTAAAAGTTATATAATTTTCTGACTTGATATCAGAATATATTTGGATGCTTCAGTTCTTTATATACAAATGACCTGGACTCACCTTACTTTATCCTGTTTTCCCTTTTATGAAGGTCTTACATGTTCATGGCTACCACCTGCAGAATTACGAACTTCTTTATATATATTTCAGATATTTCAGAGCTGAAATATTCCTTCCAGAAATTTATCTTTACAAGTTTTCATGGTGTGAGCTTTTATGTTCCTGAACCTTCATTCAGTGGCTAATTATGATGCTCTTACACCTTTCGCATACACTCTAGCATATTTTGAAGAAATTTCTTAAGATATAGTCATAAGTGTAATCTGACACCATACCACAGTTTGTTGACAAAAGAATTTTTCTAGTTTGGGCCACTTGAAATAGTTTAAATATCTGAAAATCTTTACATAGTGGCAAATTTTAAGAGTCAGACAATAAAAGGAACAAATTCTGTGACAGTTAATGCCTTGAACAAAGTAGATTTCAATATTTTTATTATTAATCTCTAAAGTGGAGTGTCTGCACCCTAGCTTCATAAGGTGATATGACCTAGAAGAAAATGTTAGGAGTTATATTGGTAAGTAATTTTAACCAAGTATAAAAAATAAATTGTTACTAACATTAAATAGGGAGCAACAGTTACACACACACACAAATAGAAAGAGTACAAATAAAAGATTTGGAGAGAGAGTAATAGCAAAATGGTGGGGTTGGTAGCTCCAAATGCCCATCCCTCCACAGAAACATCGAAAAACAAGCATGAACTATCAAAACCAACTTTGTCCTAACTTTGGACAAGGTTAAAACTTTACAGAAACCAAGCAACAGTTGAATAAAGAAAAAGGCAGCTTAAAAATGGTAGGAGGCTTTGGGACATTTTAACTTGCTCTTTTTCCGGTGTGTTCCAGCTCAGCAGCACTCTTGAAGATGGAACCATGCATTCTCCGTGAAGTACCATGGACCTTGGTCTGAAGGGGCCGTAGCATATCTCATTTGCAAAGAACTGTGTTTGCTCTTTCTAATTTGTCTGGGGGATATGTGAAGGGCTGATGCAAAGCATTCATCACTTTTTTGCCTAAATTGGAACACTCAAGGTGGAAAAGTACCAGGTATTGTTCAAAATCATTGCAAGGTGAAGTAAAACCTGCACTTGACTGGCACAAAAAATTATGGTTGAGATATACGTATTAGTTTCCGGAATAACGTGGCAAAACAAAAAAGTGCCATCTGAGTTGAAAAGGAAGAAGTAAAAGTACCTGATCATTAGTCATTAAGGAAATCCAAATCAAAAGTATAATTAGGTACTGTGTCACACCTACTAGGATGACCATAACAAAAAAATGGAAAATAACCAGTGTTGATGCAAACATAGAAAAATTGATCCTCATACATTGCTGCTGGGAATGCAAAATGGTTCAACCACTACAGAAAACAGTTTGGTGGTTTCTCAAATAATTAAATATAAAAATACCATATGACCCTGCAATTCTACAACTAGGCATTTGTTACAAAGAGTTGAAACTCAACAAGTACAAGTACATGTCTATGCATATTCATAGCAGCACTATCCACGAGAACTCAAAGGTGGAAACAGCGCAAAAGTCCATCAGTGAATGAATGGATAAACACGTTATGGTATATGCATACAACGGAATATTATTCAGTGGTGAAAAGAAATAAAATACTGATACAGGCTATAAAGTGGATAAACCTCTGAAACTGTATGCTAAGTGAAGCAAACAGTCACAAAAGACCACATGATTCCATTTATATGAAATATCCAGAAAAGGTAAATCCATAGAGACAGGATGCAGATTGGTGGTTACCAGAGGATGGAGAGTGGAAGACATTACTTAATAGTTGAGCGGCTTTACTTTGGAGTGATGGAAATATTTTGGAACTAGATGCAGGTGGTGGTTACACATTATTGTGAATGTACCAAAGACCAGTGAATGGTTCACTTGAAATGGTTAATTTTATGTTATGTGAATTTCTCCTTAAAAATTATGTTAAGATATTTGGATAATTTTGTCTATTAATAATCATGAATCTTTGAATATAGTTTTTTTAGAAATTACATTTCTAAGAATTAGTTCCAAATGGACATAGATGTTATCTATTTGACATAAATCAAAGTTCCTTTAACTCAGTTCATCAGACTTTATTCATGTTGAAACGTTTGTTGAATGAAGACATAGTGAATAGATAAATGGAAAGAGGGGATAAATCAAAGTAAATAAGAATCAACACATTTCGTAAAGCTTGCTAAATAATATTTTACTTTATAATAATATTTCATTTATAAACAGCAAAGAATGAAGGCTGATACACTCTTACAAGTCCTTGGCTTATCTATCCTCAGTTACATTTCTTTTAGTCTCATCAATCCTGGTCCTCCCTGCCCCTCTTGTTACAGTCATATTGGAAACTGTTAAGTTACTCTATAATACTCTGCTGTTTGCCCTAACTGACTCCTGTTTCCCATTAACGGCTCCTGTAAGATCTTTCTCTATCTCTTTATAGACAGAGCCCCCATAAGCCCAACCTAACCTAAGCCTCACTATATTTTGTTCAATGAACTGGCGCATTATCTATGTCGTCCGCCACAATTTCATTTTTTAAAGTCATTGACCACATCTATCTTCTTCACCATTTGTCTACCACCATTTTAGCATCTGGTAAAGTGACTAGCATGCATTAAGGCCTCAGTAGGGGGAGGCGGGGAAGATTAGCTGGGACAGAAATAACCATAACAACCCACATAGACAATGGGTTCCACTCTTATGTAATTGTTTCTTTTAGTTTCTTTAAGTATTTAGTTAAGATTTTATATTTGAATACATGCTGTTTATTTAAGTTACACTGAAGTGATGTAATCTCCTTTAATGATTTATTTCTTTATTTATTCTGTTTTATTTTATTTTTGCTAAATGCCCATGAAAAGCTGTCTCCCATAGGTAGATGATATGATCCATGGACAATGTCAAGAACTCTACACTAGAGGCTATTTCTTAAATCATCTCGGATATGAAGAAAAAAATTAGTTCATTTCTGATGTTCACGTTGTACAATAGAAAACCAAGCTGTACCAAAAGTAAATGCATCATTGCTTATATAAACACGAAAATTAGTTTCTAATCTTACTAACCTTTATCCTCATCAGTGAGACAAAGCAGTGAATCAAAGGGCACTAACCTGCTTCCAAAGTTACGAACTTGGGCAAAACTAGCTCCCACCAGCGAGGTAAACATTCTAGGAACTGGCACTGAGCTATATTAGCCTCAAGAATATTGGGCTTAAGCTATACATTTAATAACGTGTTCTCTCCCCATCAGCATAAAGTTCCCAATGGTGTTGCCATTGATAGTTCTCAGGTAAGTCCCAATGAGATATGATACATTTTACATTATTGTTTTGACAAATGGATCCTGCAAATACTTGTAAAGTTTCTACTAATCAAGTTTCTCCAAAGTTGCTCCAATTTGCTGCTTGAAGCTATAAAAGAGCACCTCTTAAACCTGCCTCAAATAAGGTAAGACTATTAGAATTGGTTGTAATGACTGTCAAGTAATTTTCTCCTATGGAAGTTTATAAGAAATGTTAAAAACACATTTCTCTTCTTGAAAGCCAATCTGATATTAAGATTTTCACACCACAATATTGGGCCGGCCCTGTGGCCAAGTGGTTAAGTTCGCGCACTCTGCTTCCGGGTTTCACCAGTTCGGATCCTGGGCCCGGACAGGGCACCACTCATCAGACCATGCTGAGGCAGTGTCTCACGTGCCACAACTAAAATATACAACTGTGTACTGGGAGGATTTGGTGAGAAAAAGCAGAAAAAAAAAAAAGAAGATTGGCAACAGTTGTTAGCTCAGATGTCAATCTACAAAAAAAAAAAAAACAACCCCACAACATATATGAAAGAAGAAATACGTCTTACAAGCAATGTGTTGATACAATATAATTAGTGTGGTGATGTTGTGTATATTGTTTTGAATTCATAAATAAAAAGCAGCAGAATAGCACTTTGGTATCTGTGTCTCTTAGACTATGAAATTTTTCTTGTTACCTAATTTAAAAATGTAAAATATCCTAAGCCAAGAGGAAGGTGTTTTCCTTGAGATTTTGTGCTCATTTAATGCTTCTTGCTGAGAGGTGATCCTGTTTCCTGGAGTAACTCACTGAATCCCAACATGCCACTTTGACTTTCTCATTGTAAACAGGTCACTTTCTAGGGAGCCAAGTGTCCATCAGGCCATATTCAAAGAATCCTAAACATAACATCTGTCACTGCCCACGTTTGTCACGAAAGAGACTGTCAGGACCATGACATCACATTGTCTTGGGATAAATAGTTGAGGATTAGAGAGATGGGCGATTGGTATCTCTATTCCTTCCTTTGTGCAACATCCAGTATGTGGTTCGTACTTTTCCTTATGGACCTGGAATTAGCAGCATTTAATATTAGCATTAATAGCATTTGGACTGATCTATGTGAGTGGCTTATGGAGAATCGAGTTAAAATAATTTTCTCTTCCTTATTATTTTGTCTCACTCCCATGCTGGTAGTGGTAGGGGGGGCTATTGGAACATGTATTCAAATAAGCATTTGCAATCAAGCGCAAGTCTTACCGTGACAAGATCCATTCTTGCTTCATTTCAAACTGTCTGGGCTATCAAAATGAAAACTTTTCTCTCATCACAAAGAATGTTTTTATGCCACAATTAGAATCAGTAGGATATATCTGCCTAAAGACGTCGGCAGAGAAGTAGTCTTCTATGATACTTCCATTTTTCTCTTGTAGCTCTCTGGGCGTTTTATTTTCTATAAAAATCAGTGGAACAAAACAAAGAAAAAACTGGAACATATAAATTCCTTTCTAAATAATATTTTAATTACATATTTCTTGGGCTTTGGCATGGCGCCAAAATTAATTAACTGACGTTTATAATTCAGACATCATTCAGAGAAGCCTAATCTGGGAAGAAAATTAAAAGGGAAATTATCTAGGAAAGAAAAATCACAAGAGAAAGCAAAATAACCAAATGGTTCTAGTCTTTGAGTTTTCCTTAAATTGGTGGCTTTGAGCTTAGCATTGACTATTCTGTAAAGTCATTTCCTTATCTGGAAAATGAATTGATTGAACTTGATTATTGTCTGTTGGGGAATGCTATTGACAAAATTTTTCCAGGGAACTTCTTTATTATGCAAAAGATTGTTATTTATTAATGTACCAGGTAAATATGACCTCTTTCAAACCAAGGGAAGATCAAAACTATTTCAGAGTAATGGTGAGAAGTAAAGATTTAGATTTTATTAATATGATGCTAATAGTTCAACTATTAGACTGGAAATGGGATAACATGTGTATGCGTATACACTTTGGAATGTATATAGGTAATCCAAAGTATATGAACATGCGGACACGTCCAACTTTTTTATTACATACCTCATCATTATCCATCAAATAATTTTCTACTAAATTGGAAAGGCAAACAAATAGATTCTTTCTTATAATAGTCTAGTAGTATAATACTCTACTTCACAGCTCTCATGTACCGATGCAGATATAGCCATAAAAAGGTACTTGCATGATAAAGCCTCTGACATTTATACCAGAAAGGAATGTGTAGACTTAGTGTAGATTTTCATTTTATACAAACATCTCCTCTATAGCATCCGTGGCAGCTTGTCAACCAGATTCGTCCTGTATGTTCTCCTGGTAAATAGCTTATTTCATCGTATGCAGTTCTGCTTTTTGTACCATTTTTTAAGGCTGAAATGTGTCTTTTCAAATGGAGGCTTTTTTGCTCTACTTTTACCCTTATTTGTAATTAAAGATAAGAGTCCAGTGAATTCTCCGCCATTTAAAGAAAGCTGTCCTAAACCTTTGAAATATTTTCTTCTTTACGCCAAACTATGCAAGGCCGGCTTCTTCAGCGATTTGATATGACTAGGCTTCCAGATGCTCATGCTCTTTCTCTGCATGCACGTTCTCTTCCCTGGATGCAATCTGGAGATTTATGTCCGTTTACCTTGATATGTCTAAATTGGAAACAATCATTCAGATGTGTCCTGACAGTATAGCACTCTTGTTAACAGACCAACTGACCATGGGTTGAAGAGATTATTTCTGCACTCTCACTTCATTCCCCTGATCCAGAAGTCTGGCCTGATGCGATGACACCATTGGTTTGATCACTATAGCTTTGTGCTAAGTTTTGAAATCAGGAGATGCAGCTGGGTCCCTTACATTTCCATGCTAATTTTAGCAGTCTAGGTCTTGTTGTTGCTGTTAGTGTTGTTTGTTTTATTGATTGTTGAGTGACTTGGGTGGACTATTCCAGCAAAGTCTATTTGCGCTGCAGTGTCCAGCCTCTTGTAGCACCTTACAGAGCACAGTTGAAGGAACTGTCACAGTCAACATTGGGTGGCAGTGGTTCCTGCAGGTGCTTTCTCTCCTTCCCTGATCTCTCTGCTAAGCTTTTCGCTGCTCTCCTTCTATTGGTATTACACTCAGCTCTTAGTTCTCAACAATTGCCAGCTGATTGCTGGTTTTGATTATTGCTTTTGACAATGTCCTGACACATAAATTGTTCCATAGTCTGACCCCTACTTGCAGGGGTAGTCTTGGAGCTGTCTTTTGACTTCAGGAAGACTCTTCTTAGCTGCTTATTTCCCTGATTCTCTCTGTTAAAATTCTAGCTTTTCTGTACTTTAACTTTTTGCTATCGTGGAGCTGCCTGTCTCCTCTTAATTGCTTATAACTAAAATCTCCATTGCTTTCAACAGTGCCCTTAGACTTTAACTTCCTTGAGGTCTGTCCCAAAGTCAGTCAGTCCACCTAGGGAGAGCTAGTGATCTCTCTCTTCTTAACATGTACATCGCACCCTAAGCAAAACATTTGCACCACTGTTTTGAAGCTGGGGATAGGGAAATGGGCTACTTCTCTTAAGGGACACCATGCCTTACAAGTGAGTTACTGGCAGAGATGGTAGCCCCTGGATTTCTCAGCTTGCTTTTCATAAGGTGGAACCTCCAACCTACAAGCAAACTAGGGTGAGGGCAATTCGGGACTAATATTCTCAGTCTTCTTTATTTGGAGGAGAGTTTGTGCCCCACAAATGGGAGCTGGGCAGAGGCATGGAGCCACAGACCTCACAGCTGGCCTTATTTGGAATAGAGCCTCTACAACACTGAACTGGGGCACATGATAAATGCTGGCACCTGCCTCTTTCGGGGAGATACCAGCGCCCCCGACTGGAAGCTGGGGAAGAGGGAGCCTCACATTCTTGCCTGCAACTGCCAGGAGCAGGACTTCTGTCTGGCCAGGCTGGGTCAAGGAGGGCTGTTTATGCCTCAAATGCCGCAGACTCTCACTGTTCATACCATATTGAGTAGAATTTCTTGAATAAATATTTCTCTATTTGTTGTTTATCCTTTGCACAATTTCTACATTTGAAATTGTCTTAAAGATATATTTTAAACAATTTTCACCAGTTATGATTGTTTTGCTGGTGAGAGTGTCCTCAGAGATCCTTATGCTGCTATTCTGAAAGCGTGCGTCCCTTAGTAAATATTCTACTGTATGAATACAGCCCCTATTATTTATTCATTTTCCTGTTGATGGATATATATGGGTTTGAGAAATTTTCTCTTTTACTGGCACGTATCTCCCTGTGCACATGTGCAAAGCCCCGCTAAGGCAGACGCCTGGAGATAGATTTCCTCCAGTGTATTGTCCATTTTTCCTTTATTAGATTTTATTTTTACTCAGAATTTTATTAGCAATTTTCTAACTTCTAATTACTCTCTCAAATGAGTTATAATTTATATTATCACAGTAGCATATCAGAATACTTTTCAGGAGAGAAATGCTGAGCTGAGCCTCACACTTGCCTCTACTGTTGTCCATGGATCATTTGCTGACTTTCTGCAGAGGAACAGAGGTTGAAAGAAGCAGCTTGAGGCTGACATCAGCCTCATTGATCAAAGGTGACAGAAGTTGGAATTCAGGGCTCCCAAGGCATCTGCGTATTGAGGAGCCAGGCTATAGAGGAAGAAACCGTAGATTCTAAAATTATGTGCTCTTCTCCTTGAGAAACTTGCAGGATCCTAAGCTGACACCTGTGAGAAAAGCAAGAAACAAGTCAAAATTAGGTGCTGGGAGGCTAAATGAGCAATGAAATGTTTCAGCATTTTTCACACCTAGGGAGATGGGTATGGAATTCAGGACATGACAAGATGAATGAAATACCCATGCTATCACTGGGGGCTAGTGAGAGAAAGTTCAAAATAACGGATGACTAGAAAACCTGAATCCCAGCCTGGACTAGTGTGGGAAGCATTCCCCCAATCTAGCTGCCATTGTATTGTGACAAGGTCTGGCAATGGAAGGAGAATCGTGCAAGGCACTTCTCCAGGGAACATAATTCTTTAAGCAGAATCCTTTGTCCTCCTTTCTAAAGCCTATTACTGATTAACGTCTCCCCTCTGTCCTGGAAGCCTTGTAAAAACAGGCAGAACTAGCAATAAACATATCTCAAAGAACAAACAACAGCCCCCAAGGATGAAGGGGTCTATATTCCGTTAATTATATACTCGCTGCCCTCCTAACTTCTTTGAAGACCCTGAAACTATGTAACCTCTTCCGAAACAATCGATATGTATGCTGCACATCTGGTATGTAGACAACCACCTTTGATTATTACCTTTAGTTACGCACTGCCCCTCACCTGTTGTTCCCATGACGACAATAGTTAGACCACCTCGTGTGATTTTTCCCTATATAAGTGTACCCTGTCCCCGAAATAAATTGGACTTGCTTGCAACTGCGTCGAGTCTCACGTCTAGCACTTACACTTTCACCGACACCGTCTCTCCCGCGGGAACCTGAACTCTGCCGAAGCTGGACCCCGGCAGACTAGATCAGGGAGATCTGCCTGTGTGCAAAGAGCTTAAATAAATAAATCAATTCTGGAGGAAGAACCATCACCAAGTGCCTCTTAATTCTGAATACTCCATGTCCAGCATTCTCTCCAAAGTTACCAAGCATTCCAGTAAGCGGGGCCAATGAGTGACAATCAAGGGGAAAAAGGACAGTAAATACACATTCATAATTCATCCAGAAGGTGACATTAAAATAACTATGAGTAAAGTGTTCTAGAAAAGAGAGAAAGAAAAAAGAATTTCATGAGAAATTTAAATTTATAAAAAACAAAAAATTAAAATGTTAGAAACAAAAAATTCAATCACTGAAACAAAAATTCCACAGATGTATTTCACAGCACATTAAAGCAGAAGAAAAGATTAGTGAGCCAGAGGATCTGTCAAGAGAAAGTATTTGGATTGATACACAGAAAAAAAAAGATAAAAAAATACAGAAAAGGGTGTAAAAGAAATTTGGAGCATGTTGCAAAAGCTTAATATACATGAATTTGAACAGCAGAAAGAGACAAAAAAGGAGTAAAATTTGAAGAGCTACTTGTTGAGGATTTCCTAAAACTGATGAAATACACCAAACCAGAGTTTACAAAATATGCATGCAACCAAAACATGACATATATAAAAAGGAAGAAGATGTAGGCATACAGTAGTAAAAATTCTGAAAATGAAATGCACTAAGAATATATTAAAAACAGTTGGTGTTGGTGCGTCCACAGCTTAACTGCAAAGCCGCAAGCATAAAACTGACAATGAGCTGCTCACAAGAAAGAATGAAAAAAGAATATCATAGAAAAAAATACTGTGAAAGACTGAGGGCAAACAGCTGTCAATCTGGAATTTTACATTCAGTAAAAAATTTTCAAAGTGACGTCTATATAAACATATTTTCAACAGGAAAAGAATTAAAATATTTTTTTCAGCAAAACTGCACCATCGATGAAAATAAATGCAAAGCAACAGAGGGGAAAAATATCTGAACAAAGTTCTTCAGGAAACAGGAAAATAATATAAGATGGAGTCATGAAAATATAAAAGAAAATGAGAAGAATGGAAGGATAGAAAAGTGAGAAATGGGACAGAATAGAAAGTTCAGAAATAAACCCAAATATTTACAGTCACATAATTAATGAAAACGTTATGCCCTAAATGTAGGGACTGATAGCCTTTTCATCAAACTGGACCTATCAGATATCTGTACTTATAAAAGTAATAAGGAATCTTTTGTATGTACCTCATACAAAATCCAAAGGAATATAGATATAAATGTGAAAGCTCAAGCAATAAATCTTCCAGACAACAGAGGAGACTATCTTCCTGAACTCAGTGTTGGCTAAAATTGTAACCAATATTACAAAGCACCAACCTTAAAAAAATTGCCTAAAAGGGACTTCATGAAACTAATTAAGTCAAACAGAAGTATTAAGAAATAGAAACAAAGTCACAGAATCATTGGAATTCTGCTTAGCTTCAATTCTTTTATGATGAAGATTAAAAATTGTAGACCTGAAGTAGAATTTCCAAACTATTTTTATTACATCAGCAGAAATGCATATTTTTATTTTGTTCTAACTGCCTTCAATACACTTTACACTTCTACCAAGTGAAGAAATGGGCAATGTGAGCATTTCTATCCCAGACTTTATCACGGAAGAAGAAGATAAATTATGTTTTATTCGGTGGTGTTCTCTTGCCTCTGTGATTGTGTCTTCAGCTCTAAATAGTAGAGATGTGTTTACTGAACCAAGAAACAACTCATTTTAAACGCATAACTCATTGACTTTTACCACGTCTTTCTTCTCTGTAAGACAGAGATGGCCAGCAATGGTTCACAAAATTGGCAGTTACCACAGGTGGAGAAAGCTGGGTAAAACATAAAAAAAGTGACAGCGTTCCAGAAAAGGGGAGAAAATTCCTATACACAACAGGGCCATTTTTATAATATTGTTTTAGGATGAAAAAGGAAACTAAATCTAAACTTTCCACAGATTAAATGACTGGTAAAATACAATCAAATTTTGATTAAAATCCACATTATTACCATTAACATTTGTGATAATTGCACTATGAGTGCATAGAAAAGAAAGTGTGCAAAGTACTCGGGAAATGTAAGTGAAAACGAGATACAGAGCAAGAAGATTTTGTAAGTTTCTAAAAGAATGCCGTGAACGACTTCATGCCAAGACTTTAGGTGACTTCCACAATAGATAGGGGATATTGTATCTGTGGTTGGGTTGAGTGTTTCTAGCTTCAGAGAATTATTTTCAGAAAGCAAATAACATCTTAGGGTTTTAAATTCAGCTGAGGGCAAAGTCAGTGAACGCCAGAGATTCTATGATACACAACAATATTTTCTTCTCTTTCAGCCCCAAGGCAATACAGTTAAGAATTAGACCCAAAATTTGATACTATGGCTGCAGAACCACAATGTAATTTGAATTCATGTTCTCATCAGGTTCCTTAACTGCAAGTTATGACACAAATTTGGAAGGAATGGGTCCCAGGTATTTGAATGGAGATATTTTGTGGAAACAAACAAATCTGAGACTTCCTTTAGTCACCCTTCCTCCCATGATTGACTGCCACAAAGTTAATAGAAAACTATTGAGTTATAGTAACTCAATAAAACTCTATTCTTCAGGAATAAGGAAGTGATTTACTCCACAGAGTAGGCTGTCCTCTGCTCAGGGTGTCATTAGGCTAAAAGCCAGGTGTCGGATGGGCCCGCGATCTAACTGGAGACTCAGGCTCCTCTTCTAGACTCACTGTTGTGGTGAGCGTTGACTTTCTTGCGATGGTATGACTGAGGGTCTGTCTCCTAAGGGACATCTGACATTCCATTCATGTGATCCCCTCCACAACATGGCAGCTTGATTCTTCAAGGCCAATCAAGAAGGAGCCTCTGCTCCTGTGAATTTTTATGACTTTTTCTGTTTCTGACGCTGGAACTTATTGTAAAGGGCTCAGGTCGTTAGTTTGGGCACATCTAAGGTAATCTCCCTTTTGATAACACAGTTAACTGATTAGGAAACTTAATTACATCTGCAAAATCACTTAGCCTTTGCCATAGAACACAACCTGATCATAGAAATATTCCATGGTATTTACGTGTTCCAGTGTCACTCAACAGGAGAGATTATTCAGGTCTGTGTACTGAGGAGGGGAGATTTTGTGGACTATCTTAGAATTATGGGTGTCATAGTGAGGCATGTTGTCTCTTTCAGAGATATTTCTGTTATGATTCCCATGTTTCAGAGCATTTCCCTTGTCATTATGTCATCCAAGTGGGATTGATGCACAAGTTAACAGAATTAATAATGCTGCAATTTTAGAAAGCTTTCTTTCTAAAGAAGCAAAAGCACTGCCAAATTATGTCACGTCGAAACAAGTGATGAATTTAAAAATCATGTTCCTGATACGATAGCAAAGAAAAGTTTTAGACAGTTGAGAGGCTGACATAAAATATGAAATTAAAGCACTGACTCGTTGATGAACGCTTTCACTCTGGCTGTATGCTTCTACCGCATACTCAGAGCAGATGTTGCATAGCACGAGAAGCAGGTTAAATCCAGTCCATGAAATTATGTTAAAAATGTATATTTATAAAAGTTATTACTTGTATTAACTACTCTACTTATATTCAGTTTCCACTACTTCATTACTATGTGTGCTTAAGCGAATTATGGCGAGAGAGGGGGTGGGCGGTCCTTTGGCAGAGCATGGGGTAGGATTCAAGCCCCAGGCCCTGTGGGTAGCATCTCATGCACAGGGAACAGAGCAGGAAGGAAGATGCACAAACCTAAATATCTCCTGGGCTCCCCACCATCTCCAGATCCCCCAGGAGGCAGCAGTGGCAGGAGCACAGTCTACAGCAGTAAACAGCAACAGGAGCTGGAGAAACACTCCTGAGAAGAGCAAGTACCAAGCGCAGGTGTGGTTCAAGAACCACTGCGCTAAACACCCAAGGCGACCACAGCGAGAACTCCGGTGACTGCGGGCTGGGGGCAAGGAGGTGGTGCTGCCCCAGGCGTGGGCCCCAGCCCCTGCCCTGTGGTCCTGTGTTCCAGGGGTCTAGGTGTCTGCAGCCCCCTCTGCCCGGCCTTTGGGGAGTCCGCCAGGACCCCGCCGTTTGCAGCCATGGCCGGGCCTGGGGAGCCTCTGAGCAGGGGACTCGGCGGCCCAGGCCCAGCTCGGCCCAGGACCTCTCGCAGACGCTGCCTCATCCCCTGACTTTAGAGGGTGACTCTCACCCCAGACCCCTTTGGAGGCAACCTCTGTCTCCGTTAAGATGTCTGGGTACCATGAAGGAGATGACTGAACAAGAACGACTCCAGCCCCAGGACCTTACTGAATTTATAGAGGAGTGGGTCCCTTCAACATCCTGCGGACCCCCTGGGAAGCAGCGGGGGCGCCGCCGTCCAGCTCGCCGCGTCCGCCCAGGTGCCCAGACGGGCCTGATGGGCGGTCACGGCCGGGCACTGCTCCACAGAGGGAACCACCACGGCTCTTTAGCCTACCAGCTGGAGGCAGACTTTGCACGTTTTCACTGCGCTGCCATTCCAAGTTGCCCTGCTATGAACTTCCCCTTCCTGTCATTTGGGTGGCACATAAGGATTTTTGTTGGCTTCTAGGACTGGGAGTGGAATTTCCTCTTAAGATGTATTCTTCCCTTTAGTGTATGCTGCCCACGAGCTTCCTAAAGGGTGTTAGCCAGGCTTGTTCACCAAGCGGTCCTGCTGGTGAATGTTGAGAATTTATTTTGTTAGTGCCCTGGAGCAGATTCCGACTCCTAGTGCCCCTGTGTCCAGCAGAGCGGAACCTGCTCGGCCTTTTTGCACTATCCTCTCACTTTCCTGCGCTATATCAGACGATGCTGCTATACATAGGGTTTTCATGGCCATTGTCTTCAGATATGGTGGTCAGGCACTTTTTCCCAGTCTTAGTTTGGAAGCCGGCCTGGAACCTGTCCTCTGTGGGTGACCCTGCTGGTATTTGAAATCCCAGTGTCACAGCTTTCATCAGGCAGCTGACACAGTATGACAACGACAGATGGGTAATGAGGTTCCCTGACCCCACATGAACCTGGACCTGAGTGATGAGAGCACTGGATCTTAAACACGAGAGCACCAGGGCTGGCTTGTGTAGGATTACAAGACATTTTTAATGTGTGTCAATCTGCTGACCTTGTTTTGGTTTTAATATTAATTTTCCCTATGATCCTGAGGTTGATCAATTCTCATGTGTTACTCGGCACTGGAAATCCTCATAAAGTGTGTATTCACCTTTTTATCCAACCATTTTTCTAGTTGGTTTTATTCCTTACAAATATTTATGATTTCTTAACATAAACTTCCTTGGCAGTTAATACTTTGCAGACATTTCCCATCCCTGGCTGTCTTTTTACTTTTGCAGTGTCTTTTACTAAATAGATTTTTTTTTATTTTAATGTTGTTTATTTCACTACTTCTCTCACCAGATATAATTAAAAAAATGCAGTCATTGGCCAACTGAGACTTTAGTAAAATTCAAAATACATATATATATAAATTTAAAAAACAAAGATATTCCAAATATAAAGACAATTTTAACAATTAGATTCAATAAACATAAAATGACAGTGTCAAACTGTTACAAAAGCCTCTAAATGTTGCTTCCAGGTGGCAAAGAGTTTTTAGACTGGGACAATTACAATAAGCACTATTTGTGCAATGGTCAAATTTTCTTTTCTTTTCTATTTTACTCCTTAGTGTTGTTACTTTTTTCCTGCCTTATTTAAAAAGTCCCTCATAATCCCTAGGCTGTGAAGATATTCTGTTTTATCTCCAAAAGCCTTACTTTTCCTTTTCACATTTAGGCGTTGAATATCCCTGAGTTGTATATGGCGTGAGGTAGGGGGTTCAATTTTGGGGTTTTTTTGTTGTTTTTTTTATTCTTATGAATATCCACTTGTCCTCCTACTACCAGTTGAAATAGATATTTGACAAGGCATGTCTTCCCACCTGACTCTTTGTCAAGACTCTCTCAGCTTTTATTGACTATTTGCTTTTCTATAATATTTTAAAACTAGTTTTCAAGTTTCCCCGAAAAATCTGTTGGGATTTTAATTGGAATTGCAATAAATCCATAAATATTTTGAGGAGGAATTGATGTCTTTACAATATGGAGCTTTCCAATCTAAGAATATTATTTATTTGCCCATTTATTTAGTGTTTTGTGCAGTCGCTCCACAAAGTGCTCTTATTTAACCATAGAGGTCTTGCATATATTTTTCTGTAGATTTATCTCTGGAATTCTGACTTTATTGGTGCCTGACATTTTAGATGGTATTTTTAAGTTCATTTTTATCTGTTTGCTTTATATATAAGATTCAGTTGTTATATTTATTTTGTATCCAGGAACTTAGCTCAACTCTTTTTAAATCTAATAATTTATCAGGGCACTGTCTTGGACATTACAATTTGAAAATTAATAAAGTTCATGCTCACCTTGAAAAAAGTTATATATTCAAGGAATACAAGGAGATAAATAGTTTTTTATATTACTTGAGTCTGATGAAAGGGAATTATAACCATTGAAAGAAAAACAATGCATATTCCCAAAATCAAAACACATTTTAAAAGATTAAAAAAAAGAAACTATACAAATCAGGAATATACAAAATTAGTATAAATAACATTAATAAAAAGATTTGAGACAAGTCATACCTGATACATAAATATATCAAATAGGCTTAAATCATCTCTTTAAAAAAAAGGATTTTCAGATTGGGCCAAAAAGCCAAATCAAATTTTGTGGTAATTGCAAGAGATAGGATTTCAAAAAGTAGTGAGCAAAAGGTTAAAATAACAGGATTGGGACAGTATCCCAGACAGCTTTTCAAAAAAATGAAGCAGGGATTGGGATCCTGATATTAGACAAGGTAGAATTTTGCCCCAAAAGTTCATTGAGGGGCTGGCCTGGTGGCATAGTGGTTAAGTTCACATGCTCTGCTTCCACAGCCCAGAGTTCACGGGTTCAGATCCCAGGCACAACCTATACACTCCTTGTCAAGCCATTCTGTGATGGCATCCCACATATGAAATAGAGGAAGATTGGCCCAGATGTTGGCTCAGCAACAATCTTCCTCGAGCAAAAAGAGGAAGATTAGCAACAGATGTTAGCTCAGGGCCAATCTTCCTCACCAAAACAAAAAAAAAAAGTTCATTGAGAAAAAGAATTTTTTATACTAAAGGCCACTATTCTTACTGCATAAATAATGATTATGAATGCTTAAAACATTGAAAAAGATAGCTACAATCTGAAACAAAACTTTAAGAGCTACAATAGAAAATAACCAGTAGGTATCAATTACCTACTGTTTCATGACAACACTCCTAAACTTAGTGGCTTAAAACAACATCATTATTTCACTCAGGAGTTTTAAGAGTGGCAATTTAAGTTGAGCTCAACTGGGTCCTTATGGTTTGGGCTCAGCTGTCTCATGCACTTGTGATTAACTACAGGCTGGCTTAAAGGCCCTTCTGGAGCCTGGCTGACTCTCTCTACCATGCCTCAGCTCTCTTTCACACGGTTTCTTCTCCTCCATCAGGCTCACTGGGACTTATTTTCCTAGCAGAGGCGGGAGTCCACAAAAGGGTGGGAATGGGCAAGACTTCTTGAGACCAGGCTTGAAAATGGTATATTGCTTCTTTATTTTATTTGCTAAGTCAACTCATAAGACCTGCCCAGATTCAAGGCATGCAGAAATAAACTCATCTCTTAGTGAGAGATGCTGACAAGTCACCTTGCAAAGGGCGTGGATAGATATACAGAGGATCAGGTCATTTTTGCAGTTAAGCTATACCAGTCCTTCATATATGCACAAGTATTTATATAACTCTCACATGCAAATACACCATCCACATCCCCAACCTCCCATAATTTCCCATCTAATTATGACATCACACTAAAGGTAGAGTATCTTAAAACCTACATCAGCTCTGGATTCCATTCTTCTTCATCTGGAGACCTATGAAATGAAAAGAAAAATATCTGCACCCCACCACATACTCTCAACAAAAGATGTTGAAACAGTGCAGGATAACTTAAATTAACTCATACTTAAAAGGAGAAGAATTAGAGATAAAATAGCAAGTCCAGAGCAATTCTATAACATGGCAGGGAAAATGTTGCCAGATCACCCCCACCCTAAAAGTAGGGAATATTTCTTGATTAATCCTAGTTTTCGTCCTTGGAAGCAGCTGCCCAGTCAATTGTTTTCCAGTGGTCTGGGTTTTTGCTTTACACTATTGCTTCCACCCTCTGAGATATTCTTTCTTTCCCATTACATGCCTTGGCTGCTTCCGAAGAAATCACTTGTATTAGCAGCTGAGTAGTATTCTGATCCTGCCTTCTACACATAGAAAATCAGCGGCATTAGAAGCTGTACAATTTCAACCCTGTTAAGTCCAGGCTGGAAGCACTTTCATCTGTACTAATTCCTTAAAAACGTTGTGAGTTTTCTATGTAACAAATTAAAACACTCGAGCTTTTTAATAAGCTTTATTTTTTCAAGTAGTTTTAGGCTCATGGAAAAATTCAGAAGTCAGCACAGAGATTTCCCATATACCTCATGCTCATACATAGTCATAGCCTCCCTCATTATTAATATCTCCCACCAGAGTGGTATATTTGTTACAATTGATGAACCTACACTGACACATCATTATCCAAAGTCTATAGTTTACTTTAGGATTCACTCTTGGTGCTGTATATTTATGGGTTTGGACAAATATATAGTGACATATATACATCACTATACTATTACACAGAGTTGTTTCACTACCCTAAAAGTCCTCTGTGCTCTTCTGTTTATCCCTTTCTTCCCTCCTCACCCATGGCAAGCACTGATCTTTTTACTGTCTCTATAGTTTTGCGTTTTCCAGAAAGTCATAAAGTTAGAATCATACAGGATATAGTCTTTTCAGATTGATTTCTTTCACTTAATATATATACTTAAGGTTCCTCCACGTCTTTCCATGCTTTGATCGTTCATTTCTTTTTAATGCTAGATAATTTTCCATTGTGTGGATGTACCACAGTTTATTTATCCTACTTGGTTGCTTTTGAAGCAACCAAACATCTTGGTTGCTTTGAAGTTTTGGCAGTTTGAATAAAGGTGCTATAAACAAACATCTGTGTGCAGATTTTTGTGTGGATGTAAGTTTTCAACCCTTTTGGATAGAAACCAAGGCTCGTGACTGCTGGATTGGATGGTAAGAATATGTTTAGTTTTGTGAGAAACCATCTTACACAAAGTGGCTGTACCGTTTTGCACTCCCACCAGCAATGAATGCAAATTCATGTTACTCCACATCTTTGCCAGCATTTGATGTTGTCAGTGTTCTGGATTTTGACCATTCTAACAGGTGTGTAGTTGATCTCATTGTTGTTTTGATTTGCATTTCCCTGATGACATAGGCTGTGGAACAGCTTTAATGTACTTATCTCCCATTGGTATGTCTTCTTTGGTGAGGTGTCTGTTAAGGTCTTTGGCCCATGTTTAAATTAGATTGTTTTCTTATTGTTGAGTTTTGAGAGTTGTTTGCATATTTTTTATAACAGTCCTTTATCAGATGTATCTTTTGCAATATTTTCTCCCCTTCTGTGGCTTATCCTCTTATTCTCTGGCCCTCTGGTCCCCTTATTCTCTCTCCTTTTGGAGGTGGAGTTCTTATCAAATGGATTTACACCACAACCTCAGTTGGGTCTATTACTCTAGGCTATATTTTATATTGATAATATTTGAAGAATGGAAATCTGGACATAATAAGCACTTTTATTTCAACCCAGCTAGTCCTGGCCCCACCATATTCCCTTTATATTCTGCTAGCTAATTAGTTCTTTCTTTAGCTCTTTCTTGCAGGTCCATATTATACGCAATTAGTAGCAACCAATGACTAGCTGCATATAATATTCTGCTTGGAGACATCTTGCTAACCTCCAAAAGTTTATAAGGTATATTTTCTAGCCTCTGCATTATTGTGAGCAACAGTCCAGTTAAATATTTTGAGATCGTATTCCATGGGCTATCATTTTTCCAACCACTTTATTAGCCTTTGCCTGATACCTTAGTCCTAAAGCTAATAGCACATCTTTAGGATTTGATAGGACAACACCCCACATCTAGGTAGCAATACCCATAGGAATAACCTTTTGCTATGTCATGCACAATCACAGTGACCTAAGACAACAGCCGTTTATTTAACCCACAAATTTTCAAGTCAACAATTTAGGATGGAATCAGCTGGGTGGTATTTCTATCATTCTCTGGCTTTCCTTTTCTATTTGTGGTGAGCTGAGGATTGTCTAGGAGGCACTCCTTTGGGGTTGGTTGGCTGTCTGGTGGAAGTCCGTCCAGCTTGCCAGCTGGGGCTTAATTTCATGGGGAAAGTAGGGTCCAAGAGAGTGGAAACACACAAGATCTCTTAGAGTCTAGGCCTGGACCAGGCGTACCGCTATTTCTGCCGTACTCTACTGGCCGCTTCAAGTCACAAAGCCAGCCTAGATTCAAGGAGTGTGGAAGAAACACTGTCCTCTTGATGAGAGGAGTGCAAGTTCACATAATAGAGGGCTAAGCTTCAGGCCTGGCTAGAGAGTAATACCCACCATTTGTTACCAATCTACCAAACACTCTAAGAATAGGAGTATTTAGAACATGAAAGTCAATTTAAGACAGTTCAAGCAGACAGAAAAATTGATTAGAATTTAGAAGAAATAAATAAGAAAATCAGTAAATAGATCTTATGACTATGTTATTGAGGGTACATAGAACATGTATTAAAATTGTATATCACACACTAAGCATAAATAATTCCAAAAACAAAAATTTAAAAAGAAAAACCACTCAGATCACATTACAATTCCATGAGTTATAAATAACAAAATGTCCTCCAAACCAAAATTAAAAATATTTTCACTAAAACTCTGGGTTAAAGGGAAAATATAAGCAGAAGTGTTAACATTGCTCAAAATAGAAAAAGAAAACTATTATGTGTCTATGGTATATATTTAAAAAAGCAATATGAGAAAAATTCATAACCTTAAACAGTTGCATCAATAAAAATAAAATAACAAAAATAAATAAGTACAATCCTCTCATAAAAAATCTGGAAACAACATCAAAGTAAATCATAAGGGAATGGAAGGCAGCAAATCTATATAAAAAATTAATGGGAGAGAAAGAAAATAGTAGAAATAATAAATGAATAAATGTATCAAAAATAATAAATGAAATGCTGATTCCTTAAAACAACTCAACAAAAGAAATAAAAAAGTAGAAAGAACAAACAGCAAATAAGAACTAATCGAAGTGAAATAAGAAATAAAGTTTAAAAATATCATGAGATTATTTTGAACTCCAAGCAAAACATTTATAAAACTAGATTCAGATTAAGTTCCAGGAAAAGGTTATGAAATTTGAAGACAATATAGTTTGAAAGCTTTTACAGAGCAATTTTCATAGAAAATATATACAAAGTAATCCAAGTCCTAACGCACAAGAAAGCTCCAAGTCCAGATGATTTTAAAGCAATTCTATAAAATCATCAAAGGCCAGAAAATTACGATATTTCATAAATAGATTCAAAGAGGGTAAAAAGGATAAAAACTTCAGAATTCCTTTCTGAAGGAATTATGAATTTCAAATTTAAAACTGATAAATACAGCCCCAGATAGAAAAACAGATTCCATCTCACTTAAAATATTCATGCAACTAAACCTAAATAAAACATGAGTGAACAGATTTTTTTTAACATCACATTAAATTATAAATCTAGTGTCACCTCACAAAGTGAGACTTATTCCAGGGAAGTAAGGATTATTAAATATCAGGAAACCACTTGATATAATTCACTATATTAATAGATCTAAGAAGGAAAATCATACAATCATCAACATAGACTCTGACAAGACATTTGGTCGTATTAGACACAAAGATCTAATGCCATCAAAATCTATTTATTTATACATATTTACATTTAGAAATTGTGGTAAGTGCCAGGGAGAAGCACAGAGTTCCATTATACTATATAATCTGGGGACTTGAGAGGCCAGCAAAGGCTTTCCTGGGAATATATAGTTTTAAAAAAGTGTGTATCTGGGCTGGCCCCGTGGTCAAGTAGTTAAGTTCTCGTGCTCCGCTGCAGGCGGCCCAGTGTTTCATTGGTTCGAATCCTGGGCGCAGACATGGCACTGCTCACCAAACCACGCTGAGGCAGCGTCCCACATGCCACAACTAGAAGGATCCACAATGAAGAATATACAACTATGTACCGGGGGGCTTTGGGGAGAAAAAGGAAAAAAAAAAGTATGTATCAAAAGCAGGGGTTGGAGGTGAAGAGATTGGAGAACCTGGCCCTCCATGTAGCAGCATGGCAGGTGTGGACAGCCTAGAAAGGAAATGAGAGTCTCGGCTGTCAAATGAACTAAAAGACTAAAAGCCAGACAATGTGGTGCTGCCCGGTGGAGAAAGGGTCTGAGGAAGATGCTCAGAGTAGATTGGATAAGACATGGGGCTGTGGAAAGGGTACATTGACACATTTCTGAAGACAATTCATTAATGCGTCCTCAAAGCCTTAAATATGCAAATATTTGAAAAAGACAATCTCTTCCTATGAGTTACCCTAAGTACTAAATATAAGTACAAACTTATGTAAAGGATATTCAACATGGTATTATTTATATATAATGCAAAATGTACAATAGGTAATTAGTTAACTAAATCATGTTGTATCCTTAACTGAAATATTTAAAATATTAAAATGTTCTAGAAGAAACAGCATATTCATTATGTATTATTTATGTTGGAGAATGGGCTCTTCCAAATTCCCAACAGTTTCTGATATTATTACATATTTAATTTTCTCTGATAATCAAAATGAGATTTTTGTATTCTAAATCCAAACACAATTTGCTAATGAGACCAAGTATAAGAAAGATGCAATTTTACATTCATTAATTATGACTAATAATTTTCAGGAAATGCAAATGTTCTATTTGAATAGTTTGAGTATTTAATAAGTTGGAGTGACTTTTTTTTTTTTAAAGATTTTATTTTATCCTTTTTCTCCCCAAAGCCCCCCAGTACATAGTTGTATATTCTTCGTTGTGGGTCCTTCTAGTTGTGGTATGTGGGACGCTGCCTCAGCGTGGTTTGATGAGCAGTGCCATGTCCGCGCCCAGGATTCGAACCAACGAAACACTGGGCTGCCTGCAGCAGAGTGCGCGAACTTAACCACTGAGCCATGGGGTCAGCCCCTGGAGTGACTTTATTTTTAATAGTAACACTAGAGCATATAAACCCTTTAATTATGATCAATGTTATTATTTTCAGTCACATATATCACTGTTTTCATGGAACATTTAAAGTTTACAGAAATTGACATAAATTCCAAATTAGAATGCTAATCAAATCAACGATTCATGACAAATTCCTTAAAAAATGTAATTTAACTTTAGTAATCAAGTAAATTGAAGTATTCCAGACAATCATAAATGTCATTATGTTCTTGTTTTTAACCTCAGTTTAAAAATTACACAAGTTGATAATGTCAATTAAAGAGTCAGCAACATACTTAAACATTTTAGGCAATATTTTGTTATTTTTCAAAATTCTCAATCACTGGTGATGAATAATAAATTATCAAATAAAATAAAAATGAAAATATTACAGGTAAAGTATAAGTTAATTTACCTCAAACTAGACTAACAAATACATAGAATTATTTTTTGGGTAATTCAGACTAGAAGAATTTTAAACAACTGACATAAGTAATGGAGTTTCAGAATTATTTCATCCATATTTTCTTCTGACTAAAACCTCCTACATCTGTTAAGTGTAATTGGATTAGATCATAGAAAAATTCAGCAATAAGCAATATCTTTTAACAGGAGTCTTATTTTTAAAATTCTCATGGATCCACTTGGATTTCACATAACAAATTGTTACCATCACTTTTATGACTGACAATTCAAACTTTAGGGAAAGTAATTTTAGAATATTATACTATTTATAGGAAAACCTCCAATTCTTAAGAAAACCTAATATGAGAAGTCTGTTCATAAAGAATTTTATCAATCAATCAACCTTTAGTGTTGTATCAATGGACAGACACATCATCTTTCTCCCTTCCTCAATTTTGGAAAACAATATAGCATGCCAGTTAAGGATTTGGATACATAAAACTTCAAATTTTTACTAGCTTCTTTACCAAACGCAAATACTATATAGTCTTCTTGAACCTCGTTTTCCTCAAAAATAAAAAAGGAATAATTATATGTGTTGAGATTTAAATTGATCAATATATGTATAGCCCTTTCAGCAATTCAAAGTTAGTGGGGGCCCAAAAGAAGATAAGTAATTCTCTTATTATCATAACAGATATTGTACTAACTTCTGAAATATATGAAAATCCCTGATTCTTATTGATGTACGTGAAATTTTTATAGTTAATGTCTTCAGTGGGCAATACAGTTTAATAAAGTAAACGCTTTTGCAAAGTCAAAACTAACATAATTACATGATAAAACAAGTGATAACTTAGAGGTCATTTGCTATACCCTTCTCATCTTACAGCTGAATGTTCTCAAGAAAGATTAAGTGATTTGCCAAATGTTGATAGTTGACCAAAACTAAAGTGCAGGTATAATCATTAATAATCTGGGGTTTTTTTCTTTGTAATCAAGATTTAGATAATATGAATATTTACCAGATTAGTTAAATGGTCCATGGCAATAAGCAAACGCTAAATTCTACAGGGTAGATACTTTTAAATAAGAATAAGTGAAGGAATCAGCCAATCAAATAATTGATCAATTGACAAATGATTGTTGTAATAGTTTTCAAGTTCCAAGAGAGTCTGTACTTCTGTACTCTTGGAAATACACACAAAGTCACACTCTATTGTAGCATATATTTAGAAAGTTATATAGCACATCCATATATACATTATCATCAATGGTATATTGTAGCACTGGGACATAACCTATGTGTTAGTCTGTTCAGGATGCTATAACAAAAATACCATAGACTAAATGGCTTAAAAACAGCAAACAAAACTTGCGGAAGATACACAGAATTTCTTTAAATAAAATTTAGTGGTAATATTTAAATTTAGAGCTATTACCAAAAAGAACACCTTACACTCCAAAAAGAAAATGCTTCTCATATCCTAGTGACTTTTATTCTCAGAACACAACTGTACCCTCACAAAACTATCTTCACTGTTCAAAGATTTACCTGACTCTTATATAACTATTTTATTATTCTGTGGATGTGGCTCATTTCACAGAAATTATTTTCCTATTTCATAAATAAAAATGAGAGAGAATCTATGAGACTTTGGTAGAACCTCTGGCTTTATGTATAAGAACTATATAATTTGGGTCTTTACAAAGTATGACATTATGAAGATCATATATAGAATATTTCAATTAAGAGCCACAGGTTAAAATAATATAAAATAAATATTTTGATCAACACAGTTTAATTAGTATCAGTATAATTAACCTACCTTAAAATAATGATGTTGAGAAGAAAACTTATCATTCAATGTATTTGTATGGGAAATAACATAGAGATGTCTGTCAGGCTCATATAAAGAAACTGAAAGTGCTGGTAAATCTCTTATAATCCCTTATTAGGTAAGTTCCTTGTTAACATAATGATCTATTTTGCTGATATCATTTACTTTTTTCAAGTTCATTAATTGGGGTGACTATGACACTTACATGACAGCATAGCAATTTGCTAAGAATTTCCATAAATTAGATTACATTATGCTCTGTGAGAATACATACCAGAAATCTGACATTTTGTCATCAGTGTTGTGCAATGATGCTACTTTCTTAATTTTCAACTAGATAAAAATAAATTCATTGTGAGTGAAACTAAATGTAGAATGTCCTTATGTAACTTATGTATAGTCTTTTAAATAGATATTGAGATCTGAATGTTGTTTGTACACTGGAATTAGCTGATAGTAAATGGTTTCCTTTCTATTTTTTATTAATAAATTTAGAATGAAAAAAGTGTGAAGGAACAAAATTGATAAGTAGAAAAACACGGTGTTAAAACAAACCCCCTGCATGTTGTCCATTTATTGGACCCTTCTTGTCAACTTCTGCCCCTCTCATGACTCATCTCCTCCTTGGCTATGACCATCAGTGGACTACAATATTCAGAGCTGGATAGGAACTTACGAGCTACTTAGGAAAATTGCAAGGACTTAATTCACGAAAGATGGCATTTAGCCTTATTGTTGATTTGGATACTTGATGAAAAATTTGAGATTTCTGGTAACCACCTTGGAATCTCTAGTTTAGCTGCTGCCAAAAGGGAGTTATTAAGCCTTAATTTGTAAGACTGGGGAGGAGCATAAAAATCTAACCTCAGTCAAGAAAATTCTGAGAGATCTCTTTCCTGAGGACCCAGGGAGGAAAAATTTTGGCCTTCCAATAGAATTACGACACAATAAAGTGGCGTAAAGAATTGCTTCCCTAATGAATCTCTAATATAAATGAATTCATAACTTGACAAGATTGTACAATGTTTTACCTGCCACAAAGAAGAGTAGGCATTTCTATTTTAAAATAATGTCTAGCCCCTGATGCAACTTTTCTCAGATTCACACTAAATTATCCATTGGAACACAAACACAAACAAAAAAACACCAAAAACAAAGAAAATAGGAACTGAAAGTGAACTTATTGATAATTAGTGGTCGACGTTCCAGTAACTACAAAGCTGATAGAAAGAAATTGAAAGTGCTTAGTTACGAAAAACTAATTAAATCTGCTGTCCTGAAGGGGAAAAATATAAACAAGAAACTGTTACTTTCTTCCATACTGTCTACTTGCCATCTCATAATTTCATTGTCTATTTTTTCATTAGGTGTTTCTCACTCCCAGAAAAGTATTTTTCCATGTTTAAATTAAATTAAATCAAATTTAATTTTACTGTAATAAGAACACAACATTAGATCTATCCTATTAACAAATGTTTAAGGTACAATATATTATTGTTGACTGTAGGTACGGTAGATCTCTAGAGCTTATTCATCTTGCTTAACTGAAATCATATGCTCATTTATTAGTAATTCATCGACGGACAGGTAGGTGCCAGGAATAGCTGATTCTACGCTATCATAGAACAGGAGTGACGCTGCAAAATCTATACATATTGAGAGTAATAGGCTTGTTTTTCTTTTTAAGTTCTTACTCTAATAGCAGAAAATCAAGCAGTAAGAATAAATGGTTTCCTCGAATTAAGTGAATACCTAATAGATTGGGGTAGTAGACTTTTCTTTCAGCCTCCTGGATGTCTCCTTATTCTGAACACTTTCTACCAGCTTGACGACTGCTGTAGGATGAAAGAATATCTCTTGTTTTATCACCACGATAGTCTCCTCCTTGTTCTTTTTCCTGTAGTCTTTCTCTGGTCGGTTCATTTGCCACACTGGAACAAGCATCTTTCTAAAACTCATACGCAAGTAAATTGTTCCTTTTATTAAAACTTTCAAATTGTAACTCACCATTTTTTTTTGGATAGTCCAAACACCCTAATAGTATCTATCAGCCTCCTTTATTAAATGCATCATTTTTATTATTTCAGCCCCATTTCCTGCTAGAGCCAGAAAACTGTGAGGCTGGTGTGGTAGACGGAATAATGACCCACCAAAGATGTTCATTTTCTGATTCCACAAACCTGTGGATCTGTTACTTCATATGAAAAAAGGGACTTTGTAGATGTGGTTGAATCAAGGGTCTTGAGATGGGGAGATGCTTCTGGATTATTCTGGTAGACCCAAGACCCAATATGATCACAGGGTCTTTCAAAGAGGGAGACAGGAGGTTCAGAATCAGAGAAGGAAATAGAATAACAGAAACAAAGGTGATGGGAAGAGAGATTAATTGTGGACTTCTGCCTTCTAGAACTATAAAATAATAAATTTGTGCTGTTTCAAGCCCCTGCTGTTGTGGTTTGTAACAGTGTCATTAGGCAACTAACATAGATGGCAAACACAAAGAAACTAAAAGAAGGAAATAAATCAAATCTATGAAGCAATAGAAAGCATGAGGCAGGAGATTAAATAGAGGGACACATGAGACAGGAGAAATATGGACACTGTGGGAAAAAATAAGTAAAGAAGGCCTAAATAAACGAATAGATACCTCATGTATGTGAATTGAAAGAGACAATATTTTTAAGATTTAAATCCTTACCAAATTAATGCATGTTTAATGTCATTCCAATCAAAATCTCAAAAGCTACTTATGTTGATTGACAAAATGGTCTTAAAATGTACATGGAAATACAAAGGATCTAGAGCAAGATTATCTTGATAAAAGATGGTTTATACTGCCACATTCTAAGACTTGCCATAAGTTACAATAATTGAGACAGAAGCATTGAAATAGTAGTGTTGGAATAGAATAGAGAGTATAGAAACTGACTTACACGTAGATGGTCACTTGCTTTTCAACAAAGACACTAATACAATTCTATGGACAAAGGAGGGTCTTTTCACTAAATTGTGCTGGAGCAACTGGATGTTCTTATTGAAAAATTCCTAAGTCTTGACTCTACCTCATAACACACTCAAAATTAATTTAAAAATGTGACAGCTCAAACCATAATGCATCCAGAAGAGACATAAAGAGAAAAAAATCTTTGCAGCCTTGAGGTAGGCAATGAGATTTTAGATAGGACACAACTGCATTTACTTTAAAAGAAAAATTGGGGATAAAACTTACATCTAGAGCAAACTAGCGAGGCTTTCCACCACCCACGTTGTTTCCTTATGAGCCTCTCTGTCTAATAAGCACCAAAGGCCTCAGCAATATTCTGATGTCCTTCTACCAGAGATTAGTTTTGTATGATCTTGAAATTCTCATAAATGAAACCTATAATGTGTATTCTTTTGTGTCTGACTTTTACTTAATATAATGTTTTTGAGATTAGTCCAGAGCCAGCCTGATGGCCTAGTGTTTAAAGGTCGGTGTGCTCCACTTCAGCAGCCTGGGTTTGGTTCCCAGACATGGAACCATGCCACTCGTCTGTCAGTAGCCATGCTGTGGCAGTGGCTCACATAGAAGAACCAGAAGAACTTACAAGTATGCACAACTATGTACTGGGGCTTTGAGGGGGGAAAAGGAAGAAAAAAGGAGCAAGATTGGCAACAGATGTTAGCTTAGGGTGAATCTTTCCCTGCAAAAACAAAAAAAAAGATTAGTCCATATATTATTCTGGGTATCAGAAGTTCCTTCATTTTTATCACTGAGCAGTATTTCACTGTATGAATACACCACAATATTGTTTATCTATTCTTGTCTTATGGACATTTGGGTCGTTTTTAAGTTTCAGATGATGATGAATGAAACTACTATAAACATTGTTGACCAAACATCTTTATGTGTGAACATTTGTTTCCACTTCTCTTGGATAAATATAATGGGTCATGGAGTAGATGTACGTTTAACTTTACAAAAGCCATGAAACGGTTCAGCAAAATGATTGCTCCATTCTGTACTCCCATTAGCAGTATGTGAGTATTTCAGTGCTTTCTATCCTTGATATTGTCAGTTTTTTTAATTTTAGCTATTCTAGTGCTTCTGAAATATGGTTTTAATTTGCATTTTCCTAAGGTTAATTATGTAGAGTATATTTTGATATGCATATTGGCCATTCTTCTACATGCTGTTGTGAAATATCTGTCTAAGTCTGTTGATCATTTCATTGGTTTTCCTGCTTTTTTATTGTTGAATAATAAGAATTCTATATAAATTCACTTCTTTGACATATGCAGTAAGAATATATTTTTCCATAGTCTGTGGCTTGCTGATTCTTTATACGGTATCCTTTAATGAACAAAATATTTAATTTTGACAAAGTCCAATTTATAACCTTGTTTCCTTTATGATGCATAATTTGATGTTGTGCCCATGAAAATTTTGCCTTCCTCAAAGTTGCCAAGGCATTTGTATTTTCTTTAGAAACCTTGTGATTCAGGATTTTAGGTTATTATCTATGATCCATTTCAATTTTTTAGTATGTGTTGCAGTTGAAATAGCAGTTGAATTTTATATTTTTGTCTTGGGTACCCAGTGATTTTGACTGTGCATTTATGGTCTTATTTCTCTATAATCTATTCCACACTGCATGGACACTCTTCTCTCTCTACTTGTGCTCTATCTCTCCAGGGTGGGAAATCCTTCACTGATCAGGCTCTAAGATTCCATAATGGACCACAACTACCCCCTCCCTGGAGAGGCCTTCTGATTCAGCTTTGGCGCTGACAACACTCTCAAGGTCATTACGGTCCCTACCACCGCCACTACAAGGAATACCCACATGTTCTGCTCAACATAATGAATTCAGCATCTATGTCTTTGGGAAGAAGAAAAGTAAGGACAATTTGACAGTTTGACACTAGTTTGAATGGAATTGTTTTGGTAATTTTATTTTTCGATTGTTCATAGCTAAAATATGGAAATACAGTGGATTTTTGTTTAACTAATTTCCTGTCTTGGGAAATTTGTGTATTAATTCTAGTGTTTTGTAAACGCCATAGGTTTTTTATATAAATCATCCTGCCAAATATGAAGTATATGTATATAATTTTGTATATCATTTACCTTGTAAATGCTACATATTAAAATTAAACTATTGCACCAATGATTTTTTTAATTTTATCACATGAAAGCTATACCTCAACAAAGCAATGTCATCATAAAAATATTTAATAACACAATACATAAATGATAAAATTGGAATATATATAAATTTATAATAATATTGTATTTACTGTTTACTTTTAGTTTGTAGCAATTATATTTTACCAGTCGGAAAAAACACTTTAATGGAAGCAGAATATTAATTACTTCATTCTACAAACATTTGTCAAGCATCACACGTCTTGCCACAAATGATTAACCTCAAATTTAGAAGAGAATATGGTACCTAATTGATAGTGTGCTGAATGTTCTCTTCTGTTAATAGGAGAACACCTTTTTAAAGTGATGTATGTGCACTCATGCATATGGCTAATTATATAAACAGATATGAATATAATAAGCTTTTATATGAATGTATGCTTATATATAGAAAGTCAAGCATTTATTTTGACAGGGTACAAAGTAAACATATACAGTGATGCATCACTTAACAACAGGGATACATTCTGAGAAATGCATAGTTAGGCAATTTCATTGTTATGCAAACATCCTAGAGTGTACTGAAGGGGAACAAAATTTGTCACCCCAAAATATGTCCCTTTAACATGGGAATTTTTTTAGGTTGATTATTTTTAAGAAAGAAAAGACTCAGAAAGTTTTTCTTCTTAGCTTCCCCTTAACTGCCTAAAAGATTTCAGATTAAGAGACCTGTCCCAGGAATCGAGTTCTCACCTTAGCATCACATGAACCAGGTGGTAGACAGGGAGAAACCTAATGCTGACCCCCAACCTAACCCTGTTTGTTGGGCTCCCCTCTGTGTTCTTCTGTGTCTATGGGCCAAACACTTGTTTCCAAAGTTTATTGCTTTTCACCTACCTATGAATTGCCTTCTTTCCCTTTGAAGTTCCTGACTCTCCCCACCCCCAACATCTTTTGCCGTTACCGGAGGATGGTATTTAAGGTGAGGGCTTTGACCCTTTTGACGAGTTACTCAGTTCTCCTGGGTTTCTCTCATGTACACATGTTAAAAACGTCTTTGTTTTCCTTCTGTTAATCTCTCTCATGCCAACTTAAACCAGCCAGAAGAACCTAGAAAAGCAGAAGAAACCTTCCTCCTCTACAATGTTTACACAAAACTAGACAGTGTAGCCTACCACACACCAAGGCTATATGGTGCTAATCTTATGGGACCGCTGTTGTATATGCGGTCTGTCACTGACCAAAATGTTATGTGGTGCATGACTGTATAGAGATAGACACACTTTAGTTATTGTCTAGCTTTTTACAAATGTTTTAAACATTTATAAATACTATCTTTAAAGAAATTGAAGCACCTGGTTTACTAAGGGTGTTCAAAAAGAGAATGACAAATTACAAAACAAGTACTGCGCGATCTCACCTGTACATGGAATCTAAAACAGTCAAACTCAGAGAAACACACAGTGCAATGGACGTTACTAGGGGCTGCAGGGAGAAGGAGATGGGAAGGTTTTGATTAAGAAGTAAAAATTTTCAATTATGAAAGATGACTAAGTTCTGGAGATTAAATGTATAAAAAAGTGAATATAGTTAACAATACTGTATTGTATACTTAATATTTGCTAGAGGGTAGAGAGTAATTGTTCTCAACTGAAGAAAGAAAGAAGAAAGAAAGAAAAAAGAAAGAAAGAGAAAGAGATAAAGAAAGAAAGAAAAATAGTAACCATGTGAGGTGACGGATATATATATATTAGCTTGGTTGTGGTGGTGATTTCACAATATATATGTATATCAAATCATGCAGTTGTACACCTTAAATATATACAATTTTTACTTGTCAATTACACATCAACAAAGCTGGGGGGAGAAAAGTAAAATACTTTAAAGTAGCTGAAACACAGTAGGAGGGATTATTTTCAATTCCCAGGAAAAAAAAAAAATGACTCTTAGCTAAATTAAAAAGCCCTATGATTCTATCTCAGCTAGCTTTATCATCATAGTAAATTTTATTCAATCAGTAAATTGAAATAAGCTGAAAGATAATCACGTGAGGATAACCACTAGAAGAACCTACAGAAAGAAAAAAATCCCTTTATATTTATTCTAAAACTTTTCTGGTCATCAGAGAAAGACAAACAATAAATATTGCTGAGTCTAAGAATAGAAATATTAATAAAATTTGCAAAAAAAAAAATCCCCACATAACACCAATCAACAGTACCATTTTACATTTCCAAATATATTGGTACGTTGGTGGGGAAAAAATCCATATAAGATATTATATTTTCAGTAGAAGACTGAGTTTATCCCAGAAATGCAAAGTTAGGTTAACATAAGACAATCAATACATATAATTTAACACATTAATAAATCAAGGAGAAAATCATATTATTTATTTACTTTAGTTGCAGAAAAAGAATTAAAATTTAGCATCAATTCAAGATTTTCTGAAAAGGAAGAAAGTTTTCAAGTTAGGGATAGAAAGGAACTTGACTTGATAAGACGTATCTAAAAATAGACATAAAGAAAATCCCTGGAGGATGATGGTGGACCACTAGAAAGTCAATCAACTATTCTTCCCAATTGTAACCTCTATTTCAGATGTGCTGTCTTTACTAGAAGAAATCGGCAAAGTCTCTGGAACTTTGCATGTGGTTATTTATAGGGAGAATGTGATCCTTCATTTCCCATCAATAAAGAAGAGCAAAAGCTGTCAGCATTCAACTGGGATTTTCAGCATAAAGATTTACTGCCTTGCCCCAGGGCTATGGTCAAGGTTCTGCCAATGGTTTGATGGTCTGGGCTACTCAGCAATATACTCTCCAAAATAAAGATTGTATGATTCCAATCAGTGGCGGTTCTGAAAGACAGTGATGAGAGCAGATTATTTTCAGTGGGCATACATTCAAACATTTTCTGCTTTTGGAGGGAGAAGTGGTAACTAGCTTGGCTCAATCATCAAGGCCTTGAATAGAGAAAACTAAAAGATTGAGACAAGATGGCTAGGAGAAGTGCCCTGTGGATGGATTTATAGGGAGAAGAACAATATACGCAAATTTTTGTGTCTCCTGTGAAAGCAACCACCAGATAGGAGGTGCTCAATCATCAGGTGCACAAAATAACTTTGCCAGTGAAAGCCAGTCTTCACTCACTTCAGTGCTTGCACAATGGGTCCATGAATGAAGTAGTCATGATGGCAAGGATGGAGACTGTGCTTGGGCTCGACAACACCAGCTCTCTCTTCTGAGAGATGATCTAGTTACTATTGGTGCTCAGTATCTGACTCACCTGCAGCAGAGACCAATGCTGAGCCTTCAATATCATGCCATCCCTTGAGGAGATCAACAAGGTACTTGGCAGAAAGTGATTATATAAGACCACTTCCAACTTCACATGTGAATGATTTGTCTTGACTGGGATCAGTATATGTTATAGCTATGAATTTCTCTTTCCTTGACAACACTTGCTCAACTAGCACCACTTTCAGAAAGATCACAGAATGTCTAATTAACTAAATTGGGATCCTGCAGAACAACATCTCAGACCAATAGGTTGACATCGTCAGGGAGGTCAAATATGTACACTGGATTAAAAGTTCCAATTGTCCTATTATATATCACTCATAAGCTACGTTCATAATCAACCATTGAAATAGCCTGCCAAAGGTTCAGTTAAAATTCTAGTTTGAGGATGATGTCTAGGGAGATTAGGGCACTGTTGCCCAAAATGCAATGTCTACATTAAGCTATAAGACAGTAGTCTTATTTGTTGCTGAGAGGTATAGTGCCTGGGTTCAGGGACCAAATAGTGAAAATAAAATTGGCTACTCTCACCAAAACCTCACTGACTTACTTGGAATGTGTGCTTCCCTTGCAAATTAGGCTATGTAGTTTAAGGGTCTAGGTCACTAGGGGTGGGATGCCTCCTCAAGAGGACACACGGAGGCTTCCACAGAACCTAGATCAACCCTTAGGACTGATAACTGATCGTGTGAGGCTCCTTATGCTGAAGTCAGCATGAAAATAAAGGAGTTGTGGTGCTGGTAGGAGTAATCAGTCATGGTTATCATGAACAGCCAGTACTGGTGTTACACAATGGAGGCAATGACAAGTGTGTCTGTGACTCAAAGCTTTCACCGAAACACCTCTTGGTACATACACGCCCGATGCAACAACCACAGCATGGCAGGGGCAGGATACCCAGGAGTCTCAGACACTCTGTAGTGAGAGGGGTAATTGACCCCACTAAATAAGCAACTTAGATAAATAGACAGCATGGCTAATGGAAAAGAGACTCTGGAATGGGTAGTAGTGTAGGGGAGGAAGACATTTCCTCTTCCCAAATGGGGGTTTGTCTGGCCAGAGAACGAATTAAATTCACATGAGACAGAATAGCAAGAGAAAATTAAACAAAGCTTTATGAGGAACCATGGCCCGGGGCCTTTCTTCCTGAAGGAAGAAAAGGCACCGAAGAAGTGGGGTGCACATAGTGGTTATATACCCCCAAACAGGGTGTTTCACATGTGATTGAAATGTCCCTCCCACAATAGTCACAAGATTGCCCTGTCGGCACAGCGCTTCATGGACACAGCAGGTAGTGGTCTGCTTTCTCGGAGGGCGTAGCAGGAGGTTAGTCTATCGTCTGGAGCTGGGAGGTCACAGGTGAGCACAGCAGTCAGTTCCCAGCCTAAGGAAAGATGCTTAATCCTTAAAGAAGTGCCAGCGTTGGGAGGGGGAGGGAAGTAAGTTACAGGAGGTTACCAGAGAAGCACAATAAAATGCAGATTTAAGTCCTTGCCTTTGGTATTGACTAAGAGTTTCCAGAGAGAAGGTCATCGCCTTTCTTCTTCCTGGTACAGAGAGGGAAGCACCTTTTACAGATAGAGATTTACCTTACAAATGTAAGTGTCCTAACAAAGGGCAAGTTCCATTCCTCAGAGCCTCCTTCCCTGTCCCAGTTTATCAAAAGCAATCAGCCTCAAATAATCCTGATGCCAAAGAGACATATCTTGGGGTGGCCAATTCCAGGTCCCCACAGTAGCAAAGAGAAATGATGATTATCAAATCTTGGCTGAATACTGTGAGCAAGGAATGTCATTTTCTCCATTAACCTTGTTATAATTATTTTTACTAGAAATCATGATAAGGCATCAACTTATAGAATCAATGAAAGAGTAATTGTTGGTTTATAATGTGAAGCACAAGTGGAGCTGACTGGGGCAAGGGGTGTTATCTCCAGCAGATGCCGCCAATCTCTCACCATCTTCCTTTGGCCCACTTTGGCATCTCTCTGCCTGAGGACATTGTGTAGCTGCAGAAGCATTTCTGGTCCACTCAGTGGAGACAGGTTGAAAAACGCAGAGATTTGGTACTCCAGGAGCAACCTTCAGCCAGTTAAGCTCCATGGTTGGTGGATCATTGGTCCATCTTCCTCAGCCCCGCCGTGGAACAATTCTGAATACATTCTACACAGCCTCATAGAGTCCCCAGTGAAATGGAGCCCCAGCTGCCTACAGCAAAAATCAACTTCTTAACACAGTTTTCATTGAACAGTTTCTTGTCCTTTTCTCACTTCCCTGTTCCCTTGCCATGCTTTCTGGGATCACCTCCAAATAGAAATCACATACCCAGATACTTCTCAGGGGCTGCTTTTATAAGAACTCAAGTTGTAGTATTCCCCTTTAGTTAAAAAATAAAATTCTAATTCCTGCTGAACTTTTAACATAGATTATAGTCAATTAGCCCATGTGTACATGAGCATTTATCAAAAATACATTGGAGAATTCCTGTGCAATTATAAAAGGATCCACATGCTTGTGTGTGTGTGTATATACACACATAAAGAACAGTGCTTTATTTTTTTAACAGTACCTTACTTTAGTTATACATTCTTTAGCCTTGCAAATATCATGTAAACATCAATATAATATGATGGATTTAGTGATGACTGAAAATTCATATTAGTGAATATGAATATTTGTGATTACATGTTTAACGAGATACAAAAAGGCATTAAAATCAGATTTTTTAGTGTCTTGCATCATATTATACTTACTGTATATAGGTGACTATATGTTTTCCTGGCCCAGATTTACCAATAATTATAAATTAAACAACACTAATCTCTCAACAGGCCCTAAGGGATGCATCGACTTATTGATTGAAATTTTAAGTAACCACAAGACACTTAGTTATGCTTTCTAGCAATATCTGTAACAAATCTATTGTATTATTACATAGCATATCATTAATTAGATATCCCTTTGTACATAATGTAAAAGTTGTTATACAGAATTAAAAATTACATTATTTTTCTTATTAAACTTGCTGTTTAAAATAGAAAAGAGCAGCTACCTGTGTATTGTAATACTCCATCATCTCACATATGGTGGGTTCACCAAGAGAAACAAAAGAATTGAGCAGTGAGTCTAAGAAGGGCCAAAGGAAATTAATCAAGAAACAAAAATGATCTATTTATCATTATAAAATCATCTGGGAAAATAAATTTGCCTATGGCTATAGAAGCACACATCTCTGGTATGTAGTAACAGTTTCCAAATGTGGATATACATTAGAAAAAAACCCAGAAGCTTAAGACATGGGGTTCCCCAGACCACAGTGGGGATCATGATTGAACACACACACTGTTCAGGAGATTGTAAAAGTATTACTTCTCCCATAATATTTCTTCCTCACACAAACTCCTGAAAGAAGACATGATGGTCTCCATTTTTATCTATGAGGAAATTCAGACTCATGAAGGAGGTAGAACGTTTCTTAAACTTATGCTTGTGATTATCTGATCCTAAAAGTTGGGAAAGACATTTTGGAAATCGTGAAAGACAGTTGCACAAAGGTAATTTTGTGTATAATTTTACACAATTTTTGGTAGTAATATTTACCGTGAAACAAATGGTGCAAATCCAAGCAGATAAATCCAATCTAGGAGGAACCATTAACAAACACTTGTTTTAAGAACTGTCCATCCCAAAGGGATTTAAGCGTATACTCTTATCCCACAGAAGGTGTCTAACCTGGGACTAGGGTAGTGCTACAAGAAAAAGGGTCTGGAGAATCTGGCCAGTACTATTTGTTTTTTTCTTTTGAGTCTATTATCCTGACTAATAGGCATCTTTCCTTTTTAAGTGTCTGATGTTTAAAACTTCTTACTGTGGTTAAACTACTTTGGAGGGGAAAGGAGAATTGAAATAGGTTATAAATTATTAAAATTGTACCTCTGGTGCCATTCTTCACCAGAGGATATTTAAGAATCCTAGCTCGAAAAGGTAGTAAGAGGCAGCACTGAAATTCAAAGTTCTCTCTGAATGCAAATTTCTTGATTTTTTTTTCCCACTGCACAGACTATGGCTGAAGTTCAAGCTAGCTTTCTAAACTTACGTTTCCTCATTAAAAAAAATAGTAATTTTAAGACCATCTAATCATTGCATAGTGTTAATCTTGTCCTTGAGGGAAAGTAATTAAATGATTTTTAACCCTCAAATTCTCCATCAGCAATCCAAAGCCATGCCATATTCCTAAAAATATAAGCATAAAGGACAATCCAGGCTATGTCACTTAACTGTGACAGGGTTTTTCCTCAAACCTCAACCCCCCATAATGGACCAGTGGACCAGCAAACACGAATTTGCCTGGATAAATATGCATGTTGAAAGCCTAAAATAAACACAGGCTTCCTAATTTCTTTTTGCCTAGCACTAACCAAAATATCATTAAAAAAAATATCCTTATTACATTGAATAGGAATTGTGAGTCCAAGAAAAAATATGTTGGAGGGGGCAGAGTTGGTAGAAGCATCTAATATATCATTTGTGTTTCCTTGGGTAAGTTATGTAAGGTCTCTGATCTTCAGTTTTCTTATTTGTACATTGAAGATCTTGAAGAGATTGGAAGAAATTGAACATAAAAAACACTTAGAAGAATATCCAAAAGAGTAACGTTTTTAAAAACTCTATTTCTGTAATTATTTTCATTATATTAGTAAACAAGCAGCTTTCCCCTAAGGTTAATGACAAAGATGGCCTAAATCTCCTACTACCTGCTTCTACAATAGAGAGACAGACCACCACAGGCACCTTTCCAGGTACGTAAAGTGGAACAAAGAACAAAGAGTGTGGCTGATCTAATCAGGTGAAATACCACTGTTAGGACTTTGCTAAACTAACATTTGTTAAGTGGAACATAGCGTGCCTGATGACGAGCACTGGTTTAACAGAAGACCACAAGAAAAATTGAAACAAACGAGTTTATTATTCACAGGTCCTGGAAAAGTACACTTCCTCAAGGGGCTTCCAGAGGCCATACAGGGAGGTCAAGGCAGAGTCAGACGGAGAGAGAGAGGCAGGGCCCAGAGCACATGCTTCCATTAGGGTCCATTCGTGGAATGCTTTGGGGTTCCCAAGTGAAGCCTGAATCGGTCAATTCAAACCAAAAAATTGGTCCTATGGAAAACAGGGCCCAAGTCACTGTCGTTCCAGGCAATCTGTCTAAATTCCCAAAGGGAAGCCCTTCAACCTACAGGGTGTTGCCAGTAAAACAATCAAAAGTGGACAAATCCATTCTGATGTAACTACTGAGACCATTCACCTCAAACGACTTCCTCTGGTGGTGGCCCTCTTGGCTCTTTCTTTCTCAATTATATAGACATGGATGCATTGACATGACACCACCCTGCATGAACAGGCCCAGGTTCTTGGCCTTCCTGGTGACTCTTCCTCCTCTGGTCAAGACAGTAAACACCCCCCAATGCTGACAAACAGGGCGCTGAAGGCCTACACCCTATCATTAAAGATGTTCTCGAGACAGGAACCGTTAAGCACACAAGGTTCCTTTTCAATAGCCCTATTTTGCCGATACATAAGCCAGAATCCAGTTGCACCACAGAGTAGAAAATCAGGGAATGTTGGAGAGTCCCATTGGAAAACTTGCAGCCAACATGCCACAGAGTCTGGGTGGCACAGGGATTGAAACCCTTCACACTCAGTGGTCCTTCTGGAGGTGATGTCTAAATGACACTCACCACCCCCTGATTTCTTCACACCAAATATTGCTGCAAACTAACTGGTCTTGTGATTGCCCATATGTAAAACCCATCTACTTACAGGAACTGTGTTCCCATAATCTGTCCATCACCCTCACTGGTCATACTCAGGAATATGTAAATAGCATCCATAAGGTCTCCCTTAGCCTGCGATATACATATGCCCAGAATCTTTATGTGCTTTGGATAAGCTCCTTGGAAAGAGTGAAAGGGCCACTGCCCAGTCCTCTGCTAAAAGTGCTTCTGACAACCCCAGGGAGTTCTTAAAAATTTGTTCCACTAGCAGCATGCACCAGATAGGCAGCTCAGTTCTCAAGAAGCCTTCAAGTTATGAAAGGCTAGGCTACCCTCAGCCCATGATCAATACCCCAATGGATAGCCACATGGGAGGGTTATCTCTCCCCTTGATGGCCACCACTGCAGAGGTACCCCCCAAGTGAGATGGGCTCATCACTGGAGAGGACATTGCCACAGACAACATTGCCCCAACCCAAGAGTTTGTCAGTGGAGATGACTGTGCTCCTACACCAGAGATGGCAGCCCAAGACATACCCCAGTCAGAGACCTCACCACTCACCCAGATGGCCTCACGCCCAGTTTACCACAAACTCTGCGAGACATCACCATGGGGACTGAGACTTTCCAGGAACAACGGATTACATGTGCTGCCCTGATGGACTCAGGGAGTCCACTGGAATATTATTTTCCTGAATTTGCCTTTGCTTTCCTGCTGACCCCACCCTACCACAAGGTGCCTATCAAAGTGTCAGTACGTCCTCTGCCGACTGACTGCAGGGCAGCATCATATCATATTTCCTCACTGTGGCAAGCCAAAACATGCAGTTGGAACCAGAGAGCTCACTTGCCTGGAAATATCCCCCATTTAAATTGCTTGCCCTGCCTATTCCCTCTGACCTTCCGCTTCAGTGTGCTTATGTGGGCCTTCCCAACCGTGACTTCTGCTGGTCCCCCACTTTCTTTGGTTACATCATGGGTTTCTCTTCACTGACAATTGTTGGTCTTGCATCCACTGTACCTGCCTCCAGTCATTCCTCTTCAGCACTACAGTTCCATACCATAACCATCTCTAATACCATCATGACCTCTTCCACTAACACTTTTATTCAACGGGCCGAGAGAGCTGCCGATGCATTGGAAATTAGAGATTGCTGGGAGATTATTTTGAATTCCTTGTCAGACAGTTCACAGATCTCTGTTTTTTAAGGATTAGTTTTTGGTGTTTATTTTGTTCCTTTCATGGTGTCATGTTTCCTGGCTTATTGGTGATCCTTGCAACCTTGGGCCAAAGTCTGTAAATCTGAAGATGTAGGTACCTCTTCCAGTGTCTACTGACTGGCTTTGGCAGGGAAAGTCCTTCACTAGTTAGCCCAGCCAGAAGTTCAGGGTAATGTCTGCTGGTGTATTGCTGATGAAGTCCTCAAAAAGCTAGCATGGTGCCTGGGTCAGCAGGTGGGCGGGCCTGGTGCCTAGGTCCTCAGGGGCCTGCCTGGAGTCTGAGACTCCTGGGGCAGGCCTGGAGCCTGGGTCCTTGTGGACGGGCCTGGCACTGGAGCAGCTCTAGAACCTACATTTGCAGGGGCCAGCAAAGAGCCTAGGTCCATGGGGGCTGACCTGCAGCCTGGGTCTTCCGAGACAGGTCTGGAGCCTGGGTCTGTAGGGGCTGGCCTGTAGCTGGGGCCATGGATGCTGGGCTAGTGCTGGAGTTCACTGGAGCAGGCCTGGTGCTGTGGTTCACAGCGAAGTCAGGCACTCATTCCAATCTCCTTTCCTCACGCATAGGATATTTCTCTTGGCACTACACTGCCCAGGATTGGGGGGAGGTGACAGAGTTATGTACAGCTGTCCATCCTACCCTCTTCAATGTGTCCTTCCTTATTTCTGCGCTCCACCTAGATGCTGTGATCACTTGCCTGTCGGTGTCGCAATCCAATGTACACATCAGGATAGATGCAGAGAGGGCTGATGGCCACTCTGAGTTTATTATAACCAGCGTTTCAATATATACACAGCTTACAGCTGTTAAACATACACAGGTGTTCTGGATGAAGTAATTAGCGAATGCCAAGAATTCTTAGTGATTTCTCAAGGAGCCCTCCCTTGGCCTCTGTTTTGATATTATCATGTTATTGCTGTGCTCATATATTTTATCTTGGAGCATGCAAGGCCTCCTAGGCAATGGCCCCTCCTGCTCCCGATATCGTGTCTCCATCTGTGCTCCCGGGCGACTGATGCCTGTCTTAGGTTGCCCCCCCCCGGAGGTCTTACCCGTCATCAGCTAACCGGCCTTCTCACCTCTGGGTCACAGTTTGTTGGCAAGCTTTTTCCGGTGATCATTAACCCTTCCTGCGTCAGGGGCTACATTGCCTGGATTCCTTAGCTCTCGTAAAGGTATTTTCACGTGTGGGTAGGTGTTCAAATTGATGTTTCTGCCAGGGGATGAGTGCTGGAAATTCCTATTCTAACATCTTGCTGACATCGTTCCTCACCCTGTTTCAAATTCCATGTTAGGTAATTCCAGCTTCTGAGTCATTTCTGAGTCAGTACTGACGATTGCTTTTTCTCTTGAGACTGTGGTGATACTCTTTCCTTTTCATATGCCTCATAATATGTTCTTTAACACTGGTCATACTGTGCAGAAGAGGAGAAACTGAAGTAAGTAGGTTTCATGTCTGGAGACCAGCCCACTCTTCCTAGGGCTAGACATTTGGTTTAGGGGTTAGAGTTCAAATTTAAGATTTGTCATTGCTATGGTTACCTACAGTGCATCAATGGTTCAAAGTCCTGAAGAGATACCTTGTGTCTTAGGTGGAGTGAGGCTTACCAGCTCAGTTTCTGTTGAATTCTGAGTTCTAGGTCTTTCCTTTTTTCTGGGCCTCAGAAGCAGTGTCTTTGCACACTCGGTTCCATCTCTACCCCTATCTCGTCAGCATTGTACTGTTACTTGTTAGAGCAAGCTGCTTACTTTGGGAGTGGAGGTGGAGGGGGAATGAGACGGTGGACATGTGGAATCTGTTCCTCTGGCTCAGTCTAAGGCCTGTGTCATGTACCTGGGATTTGAGGTGTGGCCTCCTCAGCTCATCTGCCCCTTCTCTGCTTACAGTTATGGGCTCAGTGTGCAATCCTGCTTCTCTTCCAAGAACCAAGTTTAGTTGCTTCCGTTTTCCTTGCACTTGTTGGCAATAGGTGTTTGCTGACATTTAAGGTCGTTTGTGCAGTTGCATGGCCCACAACAGACTAAATCTTTCATTCCACATGGAGAGAGCAGAGAGGGATGGAGGCAGAGTTTCTGCCTATCCTGCATGGGCTCTGCTCCCCGCCCCCAGGTGGGCACTGTAAGAGGCACTTCTTAGGGCTCTTTCAGATTCTTTCTGTGGCTGCCCGGTAGGACTTCTGAGGGCGAGCCAGCAAGCAGGTGAAGACTCCTACAGCTTCCACACCGTCCCTGCAGTCCACATGCAGCCTTTCACTAGTTTGTCGGTAATTCTAGCTAAACTGCTCCTATTGGTGTCTAGCTTCATGTTCTCAGGGAAGTGCATGACCTTAGCCCCTATCTCCCTGGGAGCACTGTCTCCTTACATTTGGGGGTCAGTACTTGCTCTGTGACTACAGAGCTCTAACGCACTTGGAGAGAAGGCTGAATCTGAAGTTAGCCAAGCTCTTTTCTGTTGTAATGGTGGAGAGATGCTACTTAAAGCTCCCTACATCATGAGGTGGAAGCCAGAGGCTTCAACAGTCTTTTGCAATACTAATGATTTGTTTTCTTTATTAAACTATGCACTAGTGTTAGTGTCGAACTTAATCAGCATAGAGGAGTCAGGCCAAATATTGGCTTATTAAACGAATTAAACCTGAAAGATCTTTATACAGTCATGCACTGCATAACAACATTTCAGTCAACGATGAACCGTGATATAACGGTGGTTCCATAAGATTACTACCACATAGCTTGGGTGTGTGGTAGGCTATACCATCTAGGTTTGTGTTAGAACTATAAAAAAAAAGAGGAAGAAATTTTCCTATGCACTTCTAGGTTCTTCTATCTGGTCTAAGAATTAAATTGACATGAGACAGATTAACAGAAGAAAAACAAACAAAAATTTAATAACGTGTATACATGGGAGAAACCCAGGAAAACTGAGTAAGTCTCCATAATGGCTGAAGCCCTCACCTTAGATACTATGCTCAAGTAAAGACAAAAGAAAATGTTGGGGGGGTGGAAAGAGTCAGAGACTTCAAAGGGAAGGAAGGCAATTCACAGGTAGGAGAAAAAGAGCAAACGTTTGGAAAACAAGTGTCAGGCCACGGAAACAGAAGACGCAGAGGGGAGCCCAACAAACAGGCTTTTCTAGGTGCCTCCCTCTCTACTACCTAGTTCTTGTGATGCTAAAGTGATAGCTTGCTTCCTGAAAGAGGGTTTTTACTGAATTCTTTTAGCAGTGAAAGGGGAAGTAACAAGAAAAACTTTCTGAGTCTTTTGTTTCTTAAAAATTATCAGCCTAGAATAGTCCTCATGTTAGAGAGACACACTTTGCAGCGGCACATTTGTCTCCATTCAGTACACTCTCTGTTGTTTGCATAATGACAAAATCACCTAACAACACATTTCTCAGGATCTATCCCTGTTGTTAAGCAGTGCAGGACTGCATCTGTATGTAAAACAACATGTTTATGTTAAAAGCTGGCACGGGGGGCCTGACCCATGGCCTAGTGGTTGAGTTCCTGTGCTCCACTGTGGTGGCCCAGGGTTTCGCTGGTTCAGTTCCTGGGCGCGGACATGGCACCACTCACCAGGCCATGCTGAGGTGGCGTCCCACATAGCACAGCCAGAGGCATTCACAACTGGAATTTACAACTATCGTACTGGGGGACCTTGGGGAGGAGGAGGAGGAAGAGGAAGGGGAAGAAGAAGAAGAAAGGAAGATTGGCAACAGTTAGCTCAGGTGCCAATCTTTAAAAAAAAAAAGCTGGCACTCTAGGTTATTAAAATATGCTTTATATTCTACCGACTTTTAGTTTGAGGTATCTTTCCATATTAAAAATTATTCAAATAGGAAACCTGAGGAAAAAAGAAAGAAAATCTAGAGATCCAAACAAACAGGAACAAAGAGGAGAATTAGATGTCCAACACATCTGGCTGAGTTTGTTATTGCATTTCAGCATGCAGCCGAATTCTGAACTTTCTGGCAGGCAAGGCAGAAATCCAGGCATGTTATCAGTCAAGGAGGATTCTGTTTGAATAGCACTTCTGTGTTGTAAGAGACACTATGCCTCTTCTAGGGTTTCAGGTATACAGTAGCAATACACTAATTTGGGGAATTAACCCCTCCTATACACTGATGGAAGCACAGACCTGAGGGAAATTCTTGCCATTTGCACAGAAATGATTCCCTAATCCTACCTAAGGGAAGACCAATCTAGTAAAGGTGGCAATATATATAACTTGGATGTAATACCCTCTCAGGAAAGTATCTCACTTGTGAAAGTAACGTCTTTGAAACATTCTGCAGCATCTTTTCTTCATTAAACAAGTTCTCCACAATTCTGACAAATGTTACTATCTGGTGTTACAAAGAGAACTCAAGGTGAAAGAATGCTTTGATTAAACAGATGCATTATAAAATCTACATTTAATGTTTTACATACACATATGCATATTTATATACATACGATGCATGCACATTTAATTATATGTTTAAAGTAAAAACTAGATAATTTTCCAGTCTAATAGTAAAAGCATTATGCTCCTTGTCTTTTCCACCTGGCTAAGTTTGAGAATGTGTGAGAATGCATATGTGTGTGCTTGCTTGTATGTGTGTATCTTCTACGACTAAAACCAATGCCCTTAAGTACAAAAGTTTTACACGCACCATAGGTACCAGAGATAACTGTTTCTACACTGAAATCTGGGGAGTAGCGAGGGGGGATTCTAGGTAAAATTTGGCTCCTCAAAACAGTTTATGATTCTAAAGAGAAAGAATAAAAAAGAGAGGAAGAAGAGATTCTACAAAAAATAGACAGAAATGAGTCTAACTTAGTCACTTTGCTGTGAGCATAAAAACTCAAAACTTTTGCCCAAAATACAAATAGATATACTAATCAACCTAAAATTTATGACAATGCAATATAGGGTGAGTCGTGCCTTCAAGAAGCTTCAATATTAAGCATTTTAAATGCATTTCACCAGGTAAGTTATTTATTATTTTTATATCAAATTCTTTTTTTTAATTGATGTATAATTGATACAATGTTGTATTAGTTTCAGGTGTACAACATTACAATTTGATATTTTTATATATTGCAAAATTATCACCACAATAAGTCCAGTTAATATCCATCAGCATACATAGTTACGAATTTTACTTTTCTTATGATGAGAACTTTCAAGATTCACTCTCTTAGCCAATTTCAAATATGCACTACAGTGTTATTAACTATAGTCACTGTGCTGTACATTACATCTCCATAACATTCATTTCATTACTAGAAATCTGTACCTTTTGACCTGCTTCATCCCTTTCACCCATATTCCTTCTCAGGCAACCACCAATCTGTTCTCTATATCCGTGAGCTCATTTTGTGTGTGTGTATGTGTGGTGTTTGTTTTACTTTTTTGGATTCCACATATAAGTTAGATCATATGGTAATTATCTTTTTCTGTCTGACTTATTTCACCCAGAACAATGCCCTCAAGGTTCACCCGTGTTGTCACAAAGAGTGAGATTTCATTCTTTCATATGGCTGAACAATATTTCAATGTATGTATATATGTACCACATTTTCTTTATTCATCCCCTGATGGACATTTACATTGTTTGCATGTCCGGGCTATTGCAAATAATGTGGCAATCAACATGGAGGTCCATGTATCTTTTTGAATTAGTGTTTTCCTTTTCTTTGGATGAATACCCAGAAGTGGAATTGCTGGCTCATATAGTAGATCTGTTTTAATTTTTTGAAGAACCTCCATACTGTTTTCTGTAGCAGCTGCACCAATCTACATTCCCACCACTGTGTACAAAACTTCCCTTTTCTCAGGTAATTAAAGACCAGGAAAACTGTTTATTCTTGAAGTAATTAGAAACTGGTAATTTATAAAAAATAGATAGAGCTAGACTTTTTGGTAAACCAATATCATGTCTTAATGACTGAGGCTTGATATTCTGGTTCAGTTTCATTGATTTCTGAATATAATATTAGAATTTGAGCACGAAATGTCTTCCTTATTTATTTCTCCATATATCCACTTCTATCATAAGAGAACAAGATTGGTAATTATCATTAGAAGTCCCTGTTTATTTAAAATTAACCCAGAATTTGGTGGTATATGATTTTTATGTATTTTAGTAATGTCTTAGAAACCTTAAGAACATACCTTAAACAAAAACTCAATATACAAAAGCAACATTAATAATAAATAATGCTGATTAGTGTAATAATACTACTATCCTATTTTCTGAATATCTGAGCTTGTTTTCAAATATGTTTTATTTCTAACAATTGTTTGATGTCTATAGAATAGAGTTCATGTTCACTTTTGAACTTTAGAAAGAAAACTGTTTTCCCTCTGGTACTTTGTTAAAAATTAAGAACTACAATTAGTCTTCACTTTAAATATTAAGAGTTATAGTGATTTAGCAATTTCATTGATCACAAGTTAGTAAAGTTCATTTTGATTTTGTAAAAATTATGTTCATGTACATTACCTATTTTGTACAAAAGTGACTGATAATTGTGAAACTCCTTCAGGTTTGAATCAATGTTTCTCACAGCATCAGGAAAAAGCTAATTTCCTCCTTTCTTCTTACACTACCTATTACATTCTTTTTGTAGTGATTGTCAGCAAGAATGTTTATTTTTTCCAATTTTACTAGCCATTTTAACCAATGTACTAAACATTTCAATAGAAATTGCATATTTAGTTTTACACTATCATTAAGATGTTGATTTGTAGCTATTGACTTAGGACTTGGCATCTATTTTTCCTCTTTAACTATGAAGTAAAAATGCTCCTGTATTAATAGCCTGTAATAATACTATGATGTATGGGCTATCAGATTTAATGAAATTGCCATGATTAATGACACTATAATGGTTTAATTAAAATAAATGAGTAAAAAATAGAAAAGATGAAATATAGTATTAGGATATATAAGTCATGGACTTAAACAAATGAACTTAATAAAATTAAAGTATTTAAAATGCAAGTAATTGACCTGACAAGGAATTTGACCATGATATAATACAAATTAATGTTTGCGAATATATTATCCATTACTTCAACAAATATCCACTAAACACCTACCTGTACACGGTTAGACAATAAGAAGAGAGAAGATGGAAGTATATTGCATAACAGTATATTATATTATATTATAAAATCTTAAAGAATCTCATAATATAATATAATAACATGTGATAAAAAACATAGTGTTAACTTACGCCATTATAACAAGTTACCGCAGACTGAGTGGCTTAAACAACGAGCATTTATTTCTCACAGCCCTGGAGCCTGGCAGATCTGCTCCAGTGAGACCGGCCTCCTAGTGTGCAGATGGCCTTCTTGCTGTATCCCCACAAGGTGGAGAGCAGAGAGAGACGCAAGCTGTGTTGTGCCTCTTCTTATAAGGTCACTAATCCCATTCATGAGAGCTCCACCCTCATGAACTCATTACTTTCCAAAGGCCTCACATCCAGACACAATCCCACTGAGGATTAGGCCTCAAGATATGAATTTGGGGGGCACACAAACATTCAGTCCACAGCAGACATATCCAGAAGATAAATATGGATAAGTACAATGATAGTAATAAGAATAAAATGCTATGGATAAACAAAATAAAATTGTAGACAGATTCTTATCAATTTGGGAAATGAAGAAAGGCTCTGTGAGGTCAGAGGCATGTAGCATTATTATTTGAGTTTTAAAATAGTAATTCTGAAATTATGGAGGAAGCTGGAATAATTTAATACCAAAATTTTTAATAAAAACCCATTAGTTCCTTCAGGTATCCAAATATTTGAGTCCTCTCATATCCTGCCCTTCAAGGAACCAAAGAACCAAAGAACATTAGGAATTAAGGATAAAATCCTCTGCATGAATAAAAATTTAAAACTCATTTGTGCTGCCCCTTGTTATCTTTCAGGAACAGGAATCCAAGCAGTGGCTCTGTTCACCCGAGGTGAAGATCCTAAGAATAATTATATAGTTTTGAAACTTCCTTTAAGCATTGTGACTAGTTAGCAAGTGTGTGTGTGTGTGTGTACGTCTGTGTGCATGTATGCTGAATTTACTATACCAATAGAAGTTCAAATTTGTTCTATCAACAAACTGATTTCTTTTAGATCTGAATGATAAGTACATTTCAAAGAAAAAGAATGTTGTCTGGAAAATTTTTCTTCCTGCCTGCCTTCCTGTATTCTCTTCTGCCTCCATCCTTTTCACATTTCTTCTTTGCTCAAATAGATATCAACTGTGCCTAATAGGTAGAAAGCATTCATTTGTAGAAAAATTGAGAAATAGCTCCTTATGCATAACAAACACCACATACAGATAAATATGTAAATAAACAATAGATAGACAGACATATGCACATGCATCCACACACACACGTGAATACACATGTACACACAAACATCGCATCACACACCAAACGCACACATATGTGGTAAATGACCACCAATTTTTCTAGCCATGTTGAACTCCATAAATAATATATTACTAATTATATAGTATTTTATACTCACTAATCCAGTCAACGTGTTTATTAAACACAGAGACAGGCATATATGATAGGTCTCCCTACAAGCAATCTGGATGCAGCAGTGAACCAACCAGTCTCAGGCCCAACGCATTTTTCCTTCTGCCCAACATGGGAGAGAGACTGACCACATGTAATTATACACACAGTAGGCACCCGTCAAGACCGTGAAGACAAATAGAGCAAGGTAAAGGGTAAGAGTGTGTCGGTGCTGTTTTCAGTGAGGTGGTCGGAGAAGGCCTCCCCAGGAAAGTGAGACTGAAGAAGAGATTGGATTAAAATGAGAGAGGGGGCCGTGCAGGCTTTAGAAAGCAGCATATTTCAATCAGAGGGCACGGCAAGCACAAAGGCCCTGAGCATAGTCATGCTCGGTGCCTTTGAAGGACAGTAAAAAAGCAAATGTGTCTGAGTGAGAGAGACTGCGAAGGAAGCCAGCAGTGACCACGAGGGGAGGGAAGATGAGGAACCAGGTAAGGGACTCTGGCTCATACCTAGGGGGGTGAACCACTGGAGGGACTTATTGTTTTCAGTGATCCCTCTGGCTATGTGGAGCACATAACAGAAGGGATTTGAGCAGATGGGGAACAAGGACAGTCAGAAACATGGTGGCACAGACTATGGTCACAGTGCTGGGGATGGTGAGTCTAACAGACAGCCAGAAAGTAAACAAACTGTGATTAAATCGCTTGTTGTGTGTTCACCAAATGAACACACCCCCCGCCCCCTAGAGTAACCACAACCCAAAACAAGAAACAGAGTGCTGCCAGCCTCCAGGGGATCACCAGAGGAAACCCCCCTCTACACAAAAGGAACCACAATTCCAGTTTCTAACATGGTAGAGTCACATCCTACGTTTTTCTTTTGCTTAGCATTTTGTGTCTGACTCATCCACTTTATTGCATGCAGCATAGTTTATTTATTCTCATTACACTATATGACTTCATTGTATATTTCTCATAGACATTTAGTCATTTCCATTTTATGAACTTCTTGTACATATCAGTGGTTTCGTACACACTCCTGTCTGCGGCACAGAATCGCTAATTGTAGGTTAGATTTATGTTCATCTCTTGCAAAAACTGACAATTTTCTAAAATGGTAGTAGCAAATTACACTTCTCCTAAAGTGCATGAGAGTTCTGGTTTCTCTGCATCCTCACCAATAACACATATTGTCTGTTGTCTTCTTTTTAGCCATTCTGGTGGGTCTGTGTATCAGGATCACATTGTAATGTAATTTATGGTTTCCTGATATCTAAAAAAATAGGCAAGATTTCATTGTTTATCGGCCATTTGGTTATCCTCTACTGTGAAGTGCTCATTCAAATCTTTTGTCTATGTTTGTATTGGACTGTCTTTAGTTTTCACATTGATTTGTAGGAATTTTTAAACAAAATATGTAAAACATGTTTAATTCCAATATTTTCCCTTGCCGTGCTTCACCTTAATGGAGTCTTTTGATCAACAGATGTTCCTAATTTTAACTTTAATGATGTCTATATTATTATTTCCTTTATGCGTAATGCTGTTTGTACTCATATTTTAAAAAAGGCTTTGCATACCCCAGGGTCAGAAAGATATTCTCTATGTTTTCTTCTAAAAGCTGTGCAGTTTTATTTTCATATTTTGAAACCAATCTTTGAGTGTTGTGAGGTAGAAATCAAGATTCACTCCTTTTCATATGGATGTCCAGTTGACACAACACTATTTATTAATAGGCCCTGTTTATCCCAGTGCATCACGTCCATCACATTAGGTGACAGCGCATGTCGGGTCTGTGCCTAGGCTCTGTGTTTTGTTTGTTTGTTTCCTTTGGTCTCTGTCTATTTCTTTGTGCCAATACTACACGATCTTAATTCATGTAACTTTATAATCAGTCTTGATTTCTTTTTTTTATTTTATTTTTTTATTTATTTTTTTTATAAATTTTTATTTTTTTCAGATGTACATCATATTTCAAATTCTGGATACATTACATCATGTTCACCACCCGAACACTAATTATAGTGCATCCCCTCACATGTGACCTTAATCACCCCTTTTGCCCTCCCCCTACCCCCTTCCTCAATGGTAACCACCAGTCCAATCTCCAATGCTACGTGCTTTTTTTTTTTGTCGTTTTTATCTTCTACTTATGAGTGAGATCATATGGTATTTGACTTTCTCCCTCTGACTTATTTCACTCAGCATAATACCCTCAAGGTCCATCCATGTTGTCACAAATGGCCTGATTTCGTCATTTCTTATGGCTGAGTAGTAGTCCATCGTGTATAAATACCACATCTTCTTTATCCATTCGTCCCTATTGATTTCTAATTGTATAAGTTCTTCAGCTTTGTTGTTCTTCAGATTAGCTTGAATCTTGTTTAGATCCATTTATTTTTTATAAATTTGACTTCCGGATTTTTTGGCAACCTGACTGAGAATAGTCCTCAATTCTCCATAATTAATTATATTTTCATCTTTGAGAGCAGAACATGTTGAATCAAAATAGTAGAAGCTTTAATGAAATTATCAAATATTTAGAATTCTGCCAGATGTTACACAAGTGACAGAGTTAAAGTTAGGTATTAAACATGACTATCAGCAAACCACTGCATCCTTTCGTATGCATTTGATTTCCTTCTTTTGTTTTTTATGGCTTTTTAAATTTAAGTTAAAAATTACAAATGCTGTATTAAAATTTCCTGGAAATAAACTTGTAAAGTAAAAGCACTCATGTTTCCCTTTACTCACCTCGAAGATTTCACTCACATTCAGAACACTCACTTCAAATCGCTTCTTCGTTTCCCTCCACCAAGTAACTCTGTGACTTCAGCCAGATGCCCTACAATTTAGCTCAGTGTAACACTATGTACCTGGGGCCAGCATCAGACTCCACAGGACAAGGGCTCAGTCCTACAAGACTGTCCTCCCTTCCCCTCCCACCTCAAATGCCAGTCACAAGTCCATTGATTTGTTACCTGGGCTTCTGACCAACTGGCTGTAAATCAGAGATTTCCACAGGGCCCTCCTCAGGTTCAATTAATTCTTTAGGCTCAGAGAACTCAGGAAAACATTTTACTTACTAGACTACCTGTTTCGTATAAAAAGATAAAACTCAGGAACAGCCAGGTGGAAGAGATGCACAGGACAAGTGTGCAGGAAGGGGCATGGGGCTTCCACATCCTCTCCGGGTATGCCCCCATCCCAGCTCCTGGGCATGTTCGTCAACCTGGACGCTCTCCAAAGCCCATCCTTTTAGGGTTTTAGAGAGGCTCCATTACACGGGAATGATTAATTAAATGATTGGCCATTGGTGATTACTTTAACCTTCAGCTGCTCTGCTCCCCAGAGGTCAGGGAAGAGGGCTGAGCTTGCAACCCTCTATTCACATGGTTATTTCCCCTGGCAACCAGAGGCCATTTGAGAAAATTTCCAAAAGTCACCTCTTTAACTAAACTCAGGTGAGGTTCAAAGGGGCTTGTTAACAAAAGACATTCATTTCACCTTCATGCTCTGGAGCTATTTCAGGAACTGGGAACAAAACTAAATATTCTAACAAAAGATGCCCCTGTAGCTCTTATATAGGAAATGACAGAAGTTTTAGGAGCTACGTGTCAGGAACAGTGGACAAAGACCAAATATATATTTTTTATTATAAATTACAAAATTCAAAGATAAATAATGTTGGGTTTATTGCATTATAAAATATTAGATGGATGACTTTTCTTCAAATTATTTGCAGTATTAAAAGTTGCCAAGGTTTTGAATTCAGATTCATCACATCATAATTTTCCACAGAAAGTTAGTAACACAGTTCCTTTCTAGAGATCAAAATCTTAGTAAGAAATTAAAATAAATCTTTTCTTTCATTTATTAAACTAAATAAATCTTGTCTTCAGCTCTAGGTTCGTAACTTTCTTTCTCTGGGAGACTAACTGGGAACGGCAGTGACACTCATCCAGTTGTTCCAGCCAAAATATCTGGAATCATCTCTGATTTACTTGTTGATATTCTTATCTAATCAATCGGCACAGTTATTCAGCTCTACCAACATAATACATACAGCGCCTGGCTGTTTCGCATCGCATCACCTTCAACTTTATCATTCACGTCTGGCCCCGTGGACTCTGGCAAACACCCTCTAAATGTCTCCCCCATTCCTCTCATGGAGAGATCTATTTTCCCAAAAACAGCAAAGACTATTCAAGGTCATAAGTCAGATTATATCAAAACTTTGCTGAAAACTCTCAATGATAAACCTCACAGTACACTTATGTTCAAATCCAAACGTTCACGTGGTCTGTGATGGGGTTCAGGACACGATGCCCCAAATTGTGGCAGCTTGGCATATGAACATCTTTGGTTGGAGGAATCTGAGAAAATGGCAGAAGCAGGAAGGCCATTGTGACTTCCTTGTCCTCATTCTCCTTCTCTGAAATAGGTCATAAAAACCTCCTGTGAGAGGTGGCCAACCAGGGCCCAGGAGGAAGGAAGGTATTCTCTCACCAGCGACAGGGAATTTCGGGCTGAGAAATCTGTGCAAACAAACCTTGTTAAGCTAACTCTTATCTTCCTACTTACTTCACCATTTACTACCCCTAGCCCAAACCCCCTTGTCATGTCAATTCTGCGCAAATTTATTTTTTATTTGCTTAAAAAGTATAACAGTTTCCTGCTCTGGTCACTTCCTCAGGTCTGTGTTGTCTTGAAATTTGCACATCTTGCTCCTTGATTTATGCCTCTTCTTAGATGTCACTGATGTAGAGGATGTGCTGACCACTCAATCTAAAATAACACTAGTTTCTGTCAGAGTTCTAACGCTTTCTGGTATACTATTCATTTTGCTCTCACAATTGTTATTGTCTTTCTCACCTATTCAAATGTAAGCAGTGTGAGGACAGGACAAGCTCTGCTTTGTATATTGTCCCCAACCATTTCACATAGAGCTTGGCACAGTAAGGTGTCTAATAAATATTTGTCCACTACATGAAGAGATAATGTATCATAACTTTTTAGAGGTTTCTAACTCTGAAAGTTCTAACCCACGCTCCTACGGTTCTGCATTTCTATGAAACCTCACTTGCTAATAACCTGACAAACATCACGTATGTTCTGAACTTTAATCCTCATTAAATTACTTCCTCCACTGAAACTAACAAACACCTCTGGATAAACATTGTATAAAAGTTCAGCATATTCCACGAATTCAACATAAATGTATGAAGTTCAAACGTATAAGTTATTGGAGATTCAGATATATCAGGCATTATCCACTTCCCAAGACCTGTCACTCAGATGGAGGAGACAGACATGTAAACTAGCAAGTGTGTAAAATACCACAATGGAGGAGAACACGTGTCTCTGGACAAAAGCGTCAGGAGAGGGCCCTCATCCAGAACCGTAGGTCAGAACATATTTCCAGGAAAGACCATGCCTGCATTGATTATTAAAGGAACTCCTCAAAATTGTTTTTCACTTTAATACTATTTTCTAATTTCTCAATTTTTAGCCAACTAAGGTACATTTAGTCTTGAAATTCTATTTTCTAAGCTGTTGCTAAAAATATCAATTTGTATTAGGTAAAGATTGGGAGAAGAACTGGAACACTATGCTGAATCAATACTAAATTACAAATTGCTAATCACTGTGTTTAAGCGCCCGGCCAGCAGAATGCCTACACAACAACAACATTATCTAAAGCACAGTCAGTCTGTCAGGGAAAAAGAATGTGTCATTTGGAAGAATCGGAACTGCTTTCCTGGAGACAAGATGATCACATTTGCTCTTTCTTGCTATTGACAAAGCCTATCATATTGCCATCGAAAGAAATTTGTTTGACAAGCATGTGTCTTACTTGTGAAATCTTTAAGAAAGCAAGAACGTTTGCTAAGAAGCATTCAATGAGTTTTAATAAGAATTCTTAAGTTATCAAAATCTGAGAAGCTTAAATGTACATGAAATATCAAAAATATGTTCATAAACCACGTGTTTTCAGCTTCAGTCACTATTTCAGCTGAATAAAACTGACAGGACAATATGTAAGTGAAGGAAAACAAACTCCAAAGAAAGATTCAAGGACACATTTCAGTGTAGAGAACTGTAAGCTTCAGGTTTGGCATAAACAATAATCACCTTGACTGAAGATAATAGAAAGAATCAGAGTGTTGAATGCTACATTCTACAAACTCTTTACGAGAGTAATGGAGTATTGAAACAGAAAGGAGGGGGGTGTGGGGAGAAAACAGAAGCCTTTCTTATTTATGTAAAACTTAAATACAATTTCTCCATTCCTTATAGTATTAGAATAAGCCTGTATAAAAATAAGAATTTCAAAATTTGTCTAGTTAACAAAATAATTTAAGATAGTTAAGACATGCTTCAGATTTTTTTAGCCCAAAATAGACGCCTTCAAGGACTAAATCAATACTGAGAGGTTCCAAAACAACTCCGTTTTATTCTTTGTTGTGTTGACACTGAGAGGCCTACTTATTTTTTTTAATCTAATAAAAGTTCTCCAAGACTGAAGGACGTGGCCTTAACTAACCCACACAATCTGTTTTGACTGGCAAGAGTTTGAATGTAATAGAGAAGTCATTTTAACAGTTGCAGTGTAAACCCAGGGAGTTAGATTTCAACTCAGAACGTGGTATTCCTTCCCTTGACCTTGCAGAGGAGGAGAATAATTTTGCCTCTACACTTCTGAGTTTTTGGCCGAGACCCCTGTAATAAACGTCAGATAAACAAGAGAAAAACGAATAGAAATGTATTATACCTGTAGTGAGTAAACTCTCTGAGATGCTCAAGCCACCACCTTGAATACCAGCTTCAGCCTGGAGACTAAAGAGAGATGGGGTTGGGGGGGTGGAGGCAGAATTCACAGCATGGTGAGAGGAGGAAATGTTTGGTAAACAAAGCTTGTCCAGCCTTGCAGACAGTGTCTCAGGCAGAAAAGTCATCTCTGGTAATAGCTCTCTTTCTGGTACAGCCATTCTTTCTAATGGAAATTAGACTTCTCTTACAAAAAGGTAACTTCAGCTCTGTTTTAGAGCTTCTCCTGTATCTGCAGTTTCTCAAAATAATCAGCCCAAAATAATCCTCATGGCAAGGAGACATCTTTGGCATGGCTATTCTTCTAGGCTTCAGCCTTTAGCTAGACTGGAGTCCCCTCGTTCTTTTGAAAATGTCTCCTTGCGGCTCTCTTTCCATTCAAATGGCCTCCTCACCTAAGCCCACACACAAAGATAAATCAGACAAAGCAAATAAAGTCAAAACCAAACACAAACGGCCAAAACCTTTCCTTAATTCTAAATCTGCCCCTTTCCCATTCACTTCTCAATTACTATAATCCCATTTAGAAAGTTACAAGCGGCTGATTTTACCCAATCAGTCAGTGGCATTTTTAAAGTTCCACACCCTCTGTTCCACTAAGGACAAACTCTCCTCACGCTCCTTCACCTTGATGGCAGTTCCTCCTCTGTGGTCCTTTAGGGTTTCTCCTTGTCCAGCCCCTGCATCAATGGCTTGCAGCCACTGATCTTCCAGGAAGATCTCACCCTCCCTCGCTGTTCCATTGCTGCTCGCCGCCCATTGGTGTCCAGATCGCTCCCTTTAATTCATATTTCTCCCTGATGCTAAGTTAACGTAACTGCCTGAGAGAATATTTTAAACTTCACTTAGCAGAGTTGTCAGATACTCAATAGGTCAGGTCAGAAACTTGAGCGCTATTTTTAAATTAGATCTTTCTCTTAACTCCTGTTAAAAAACAAGACAACAAGCCCAAAACAGAGTGGCTTCTGCTAAGCCTCACAGCACCAGACTGAGACGTATTTAATTACAGTTTCAGTGCTTCGAAATACGGAATCTTAAAGCAGTCAATCAGGAATCCCCTGATGAGCACTAGTGAGGTAATCGGCCTCACAGACCACTGCCATCGCTGAAGGAAAGCAACTTTGCAATAACCAACCCAACCTACGTTTTTGCCCAGTAGAACTATTTTGTTCCTGCTACCTTCTGCCGTCTTCCTTCTAATGCTGCCCGATTAGAGTTGAGTTTTGCTTATATAAACCCTCACAATTTTTAATATGCCTCAGTTCATCTTTTAACGCTCTTAAATGCACCCACTGGTTTCATATTCTTTGCGCATCTTAAAATTGATAATTCTCTGCATTACTTCTAATTTACCGTAACGTAGTCCATTATAGTCTCTGATCTGAGCTTCCTTAACAGCCTCTTTATAAGTGGGGACAAGTGTATGTCCTGAAGACAGGAGTTGATTGACCAACACACTGCTTTAAAATTGACAAAGTTTAGGGGCTGGCCCCGTGGCCGAGTGGTTGGGTTCGCGCGCTCTGCTGCGGGCGGCCCAGTGTTTCGTTGGTTCGAGTCCTGGGCGCGGACATGACACTGCTCATCGGACCGCGCTGGGGCGGCGTCCCACATGCCACGGCTGGAGGAGCCCACAGCGAGGAATATACAGCTATGTACGGGGGGGCTTTGGGGAGAAAAAGGAAATAATAAAATCTTTAAAAAAAAAAAAAAAAATTGACAAAGTTTATATTCTTTAAAAATGAGGCATTTCACTTAAAATCCAGACCTCCATTTCTCTTGAATGATTAATTAGATAATCTGGGAATTGTCTGAGTTAAACATTAATTGTATATTTAAACTGCTGTAAAAAAGAGATTGGATGTGAAAATACACTAACTTAAATATATTAGATTATTGCTTACTCAAGTAACCATATATGAAAAAAAGTAAAAAAATATGGGAAAAAATCTAGGAGAAGGATAGACATCTTTTCAAGTTCATATTGGAAAAGTGAGATTAAAAATTCTGATGATAAAACATTTTTCCTCAAATGCTGTAACATTAAAAATTCAAATCTTTTTCCAAATATGCAGAGTAGTGCAATAATTACTAAAATTAATTTCTCTAATTTAAGAGTACCGTCATTTATTTTATTTGTTGCCTATTGATGGACACTTTAATTGTAAATTTTCAAAGATAAAAATTAATATAAGAAATATTTTCAAAGCTTTGAAAAAACTGAGTCCTTTTATTGTTTCTAATACACTTTCAGGCAATTATCTTCAGTTCAAATGTATAAATATATTATCTGCAAATAATGATAATTTTGTTTCTATTATCAATATCCATAATTTCTTTTCTAGTGGCTTATTCCTTCATAAATATATTAAATAATTGTGGACATTCATAATTTGTTCAGAACCTTAAAGTATATACTTTTCTTTTTTTACTATGTTGTATTAAGTAATCATGTAGTCATGTTAGGGGCATGCCATATATATATATATATATAAATGTATATATGTGTGTATATATATACATACATAAATTTTATAAATATATGCATAAATTGATGTGGAATTTTGTTAAATATTTATTTGGCAACTCAAGATTATGTAATATTTGTTTTAAAATTTACTTTGTGCTTTATTAAGGATGAGCAAAATTGCATTCTTGTTAATCACTACATATGGTTGTGGAGTACTAGTCTGATAGGCTAACAGTGAATTCTATTTATTAACATTTTATTTAAAAGGTTTGAGTCAATTTTTGTAAGTGAGACAGCCAGATTTGAAAGTCACTTAGAACAGTTAATAGCACGTACTTAAGTGTTTCATAAGTGCTTTAACTATTTTTCAGATGTATGAGTTGTACTCATCCTTGCTTTCTTGATTTAAAATCTTCATAAGCATCCTATATCTTCTCTCTACACACAACAGCAACAAAACTACTTCCTCCCGTACCCAATCCCATATCCCATCTCATCTTCCTGAATTTTTCATTGGGGATTGGTAATAACTTAAGTTTATATTTTCTCCTAGATAGTTTGATGACTTCAGTTCTATGTGTACTCCACCATGTCCTATTTCATCCAATTTAGACATAATATATCGATGCTTTGTGAATAAAGATGAAGAAATTAACACATATAAATTTCTTTATATTTTCTATACATACATACACAATATACTAATATTTTACAATGTTGACATTTATAATATCCCTCATTTTTAGCTAGACTATTGATGTTTTTAACTCATTATCTATGTTTAGATGGATTCAACATTCATCATTACTCTTTTCACCAAAGAACTTATTTTATTTCTTGGTTGCCTAGGATTTATAACACGCTTGCCAAATAAAAGTTTTTTCTGAATCTATAAGTAAACAGGATTACAGCATAATTCTCATATGGCAATAAAAATATTGGTAATTTTAAATTAGGATTTTAGACTTGCCAGTCAGCAGCTTGGTGAAATGATAGTAATATCAATGATAATAATAATAATAGTGTGTGACTGTGGTTCTTTACTCCGTCAAATATGTCACGTTAAGATAATTGGCCTAAAATTGTGCTCAAAACTACTCATCATCAGGGATCTGACTCATAAAAATGTTTAGTGAAAATTAAAAAACTTCCTGTAATAAATTCCAGACATAAGTTATTTCTTTCATATTTCATCATATTATGATACTACTTGTGTTCTTGTGTGTGATTCATTATGTGTTACAATTATGAGGACAAATAAAAATTAAAAATAAGAGACAACTCTCCCAGGTGAAAATAAGAAAATTGCCATCTCCCTTTTCCCTTTTTCTTTAGAACACTTGTAATATAAATTATTTTGAAAACGAGATAAGCCTTTTGGCAGCTTTATGACCCAGGCATGCCTCTGGAAAGGGCTAAGGGACCATCTCTGAAGTGTAAGCACAAGGGAGACAGCGCTTCTATCTCCTAGTTTCTGCGGGAAGAGCTAGAAATTTTGGTGGGCACCTTGCTCCAAGTTGAAAACCACATCTCATCATAAAGATAAGAGAAGTTTGTTTCTCCTCTGGATAAAGCCAACTTAGCTAACACAGATGGTCACCCCAGTTATCAGATGAATCTAGGATGAAATTTGTATGGCAAAATGTGCTATCCAGTCCTTTTACTGAAGGACTAGTCATTGCTCATTCTAAAACAGGCATGTCATGCTTGTATCTGCTGGGCTCTGTAAAAGGATGAGACTCTTTCTGTCTTTTCATTCTCTTAGCAGATTGCCTGTGATGTGCATCACATTCTATTTTAATACTTATTCAATAATAAAAGTGTTTTCTTTTTCTACAACATTTGTGGAGAGGTTTTCTGGGCTGAGGGAAGGATTTGTGTTTTTTTTTGTTTGTTTTTTGAGAAAGGTTAGCCCTGAGCTAACATCTGCTGCCAATCCTCCTCTTTTTGCTGAGGAAGACTGGCCCTGAGCTAACATCTATGCCTATCTTCCTCTATTTTATATGTGGGACGCCTGCCGCAGCATGGCTGGTCAATCGGTGCATAGGCACTCACCCAGGATCCGAACCAGCGAACCCCGGACCACCGAAGCGGAATGTGTGAACTTAACTGCTGCGCCACCAGGCTGGCCCAAGAAGGATTTGTTTTTAATTATATTTCCCCAACAGACATAGTTTTAAGTATTTTATGTAGGTCAACCAAACACTAACTACAAATTAGGAAATGTAAATATCTTCTTTTCAACACCTGAGAGAAATATAAAAGCATACAGTAGAATTTTTATTATAATATTTATTAGTAGAATTGCCTAGTTTATTTTCTCATGAAAACAATCATTTGTCCGCATACTCATGGATTAATTCAAAAACTAAAAACATGAAGCAATTCCCTATTATATGCAACGTTCTCTATTTGCCTCTGGATGTCTGAGGTTGTAAGATAAATAAAGCACGGCCCTCTCCATGAAATAACTCAGAAGCTCCTGAGAGATTTATTCTCTCCTGAGGGAGGGAAAGTCATTAACTACAGTATAAGAGGGAGTGAAATAAGCACTACTCCACCTATTTCATAAAATGTCCGAAGGTGATAACTCTTTTAGCTCATCATAATCTCTTCGTAATAGCTGTTTTACCAGTAAAAACATGATATTCATTATGACTAAGATTTAAAAAATACTGGTGAACATAAATATGCCATATATAATGGACGACTATTTCATACTAAAAAAAAAAATTATCACTGCGTTTCAAGGAATTCCAAAAGAGCAAGTGAGATTCCCAGTTCAGGTCCCCAAGTGTAGAAACTCTAAGAACCATGTTCATGGGATATCGAACACCACGCTGTCAGCAAAATAATATGCTGCTGGTTTGCATGGGTGCGAACTACCAGTCAACCTTTGGTTATAACAAAACGCTTCTGAAAAGTGCACTGAAATTTAAAGTCTAAAAAATGTTTTATTACAAAAGAGAAGATAGTAAGATAATTGAATGTGTGGAGCTTCACCAATTAGAATAATGAAAGAATAAAGTACTTGTGGTTACAAAAAGATCATATATTAAAATGTTTATTAGCACATTATGGTTACTTATAAATGTTAAACTAGGAATACAGAAGAAATGCTGCTTGGAATAATGTCATTAACATGATATAATAGAACTTGAAAGAAGTCTATATTAGGAGACGTTAGAAAATGGAAATAAACATGTAAAGCTTATACAATAATGTTTATGTAACATATTGTCCAAGAAAACATAAAGTAGGAATAGGAAGAAATGTGATTTCTTTCTATCAATGTAAAAAATTTGGAGAATTATGCTATCAAATTAAACTATCGTACTATGAACTAGACTGAAATGTCAGTTTCAGGACATGCCAATTTTCTTATAGCTCAAGAAGTACTTAAATTATAGAAATATAAAATTACTTTAAGAATGTGTACCTGTTATTTTTAAAATACGTATTTGTTGACTAGTAATTGGCATCTTGTGGTTGTTTTCCCTTGCAATCAAGACTCTAGAATCATAATCTTCTCACTTAACTGTGTAATAAACTAACATATGGAATACGAACAATATTTGAGAGATAAGTTTTTCTTACACTTATATTAATTTTTATTATATTTATATTTGTTTAGGCTGAGTTACCAAGTTCTGGAATGAGTAATTATTTTAAAGTTTATATTATGTTAATCTGATGGTAGAAATTTACATAAAAGCTAGACTTAGACGTGCACACACCGTTTCTTTTGGAATATATATTTTTTACATTAAATTAGTTGTGCAGTATTACGTGTGTTTTTGTGTAGGTCCCCCCCGACCCACAGCAAAATTCAAAGTAGACAGTTGGCAAGGATTTATTTGAATACAGTTTGTTTTGGAAGTAATACGCAAAGAGAGGAAAGAGGAACCAAGAAACAAGGAGGTTTTTTATTTCATATAAACCGGTTAAACTGCCTCTTCTCAAAGTGCTCAGACAATAGCAGCGCATGAGAGAAGAGTTCAAGCACGATTCAATGGGCCTGCACTTGTGTGGTCTGCCGAATATATTTATGATTTTATTACTCTTTTGAAACTTCTTTAATGGAATGTAAAAAACAAGCTTAAATTAAAATATGAGATAGCATATTGAATCAATTTCCTCTAAAGGATAAATGGACATTATCAGAGCCTTTCCTAGGGGCAAATTTTTAAACAAGGGGGAATAAATCCAAGAAAATGGAAAGAAAAAGAAAGAAGTATACTATGGACGATGAGGAAAAGCAAAATTTCTACTTAAAAATAAAAGTGTGTGTGAGCGTAAGAGGGTAAGATAACCTGCTTTATAAATGTATTTGTTGATGGCTCCAAATATCACATCTATTTTTGTTCTACTGTTATCATCATAGAAGAATCTGGTTTGCTTAGTACCTGTTGTGTCACATTTTCTCAGTCTCGTCTCTGAGTTTAGCCTTGTGTTCAGTTTGTGCTTGCCCCTCTTGACCCTTGAGCCCCACCTCTCACTTCCTGCTCCTACATTTCTCCAGTGCGGTCCCCGCCTTCAGAGCTCACTCTGCAGGCAGACATGCAGAACCTTGAAATGGAGGGGATCTTCTGCCCAGAGGGACAACTCTAAACCAGTGGGAAATGGGAGCTGACTGATAACTACTTCTTCCTGTCAATCCTTGACTCTCAGGTGGACAGTTCTGAAAAGCATTCCACATACTCTTTGAAGTTCTCAAGTGCACTGAGCCCCAGTTTGCCTTAGAATTGACTGAATAATACACTCTTATTGAATTTTCATCTTTGCTCATGCTCTTTGGAACTACTTCCAAAAGAATCTACACCCTCCAAACTCCTTGTCTCAGGCTCTGCTTCAATGGTGGTAGCTGGGGAAGACAAGCCGAGACTTAAGGATGGCCACTCACCAAAATGTGGTATAATTTTAGTGTAGAAATACTATTTAGTCCACATTTTTTAAGTCATGTTTCCTCAAATGATTCTGCAATGTTTAGTAATCTTCCTAGATATTTGTATTTTGTGTTTTAACTGTAAATTTGAAAATCTTCTAGACTGTGTTTGTATAATTTTTATAGAGCAAGATTTTGGTTATTTCATTTTATTGCTTATTTTATTTTATTCCATATTTAAATAATAATAATAATTTAAAAAGTTATTTTATTATGAAATTCTTGGCTCTGTAAGTTGAATGCAATTATCATAACAAAAATCTTATAGATCACATTAAAAATTATTATGGTGCTTGTCAACGGTGTAACAAGAAGTATAGAACAAAATCTTGACCTTATTAACCATTAACTATTAAAAAGTTAGGTGAGAAGAAAGAGGTAATTTGAGTCAATCACTTTCAGCTAGTCTTGTATTTAAAAATCTTTTGCTTCTTCTCTGGATTTTGTTCTAATGTTATAAATCCTGATGATAAAGCTAACAGCCACTGGATAGTTTATTCACATTGTCTCGTGGAGAGTTATTTACCAATGACTTTATCTAAATAGCATCTCTTGTCACTCTATCCTCTTACCCTGATAATTTGTGTTGATAGCACTTATCAATAGCTGCTATCTTATTATACATTTATAGGTTTATTTGTTTACTTTCCATTTCCCCCACTGGAATATAAGCATGGTGAAGACAGGGCCTCTCTGTGCTGTATCTGCGTGCATGGAAAACAGTATACATTGAATCAATGTTTGTCATTTAAGAGAATGAATGAAGTTACGCAAAAACTTTGAAAAGAGAGTGCCCACATTCCCATTTCCCAGGGAAGAAATTGATGTTTCTGAGCAATCTAGCTAATTTCTCAAATTCATTCTGTTTGTAAAAGCTGAGACAAAGTTTGATACCAAGTCTAATATGATTCACTGATAAATCTAGATTTTTTTCACCACATCACCCTGCCTCCGCGATGCAGCAATGTACTGATAAGCGGTCTGATTCTGCAGAGACACGTTAATGTGCTTGAAGGTGTGTGGGCACCTGGAGGATATCACGCGGGCTGCCCAGATCTCTGGCTCACTTAGGCCTATCTCATAATTAGTTGCAGAGTCTCGAAGTACAACAGAAACTTTATAAAACTCAATGTATCTTATGTTAAGGTTACCTACCTTGATCTTTTCTAAAATGTGAAACTGAATGAATATTTCATTAGACATTTTAGAAAGACGCTCCAAGTAACAGGAGAATGGCATATGCTATGTGAAAGAAATAGTAATATAGATGACATTGAGACGCTGACATTGTAAAATATGCATGATGATATAAGGATCTATTAAGAAGTTGGAATCGTAAAAACTTTTTGCACTGGAAATACATCCTCTTTTCTCACTTCAGAAAACTAGACAGGAGGATGCCCACTGTATACTTATTCTTGCACACTCTTTAATCTTTTTGTTGCCTTCAGAATACATAGATATTTGTAACTGCCGATCCCAAGGACAGGCCTCTCCACACCTTGCATCTCTCTAAGAATCATCTTTTTAAGAAACCTCCGCAGAATGTGAAGGTTCTGAGAGGTTTGCTCTCTGTTTCTGTCTCTCACACACACTCACACATCAAAAAAACTTTTTATTCTATGCACTTTAACTGAATAATTATAAAATTTTAAAGTTGTGTAAAATGTTATCCCTTACAAAGAACTTTCTCATAATTATTTCATTAGAGACTCACCAGGCAACAGCACAAAGAGATATCTTCAGATGAAAAAATGGAAATTTAGAAAGATTTAGTATCTTCTCAAAGATTTCAAGTCTAGGAGATGTCAACCCTGAACTCAGGGCAGTCTTTTTGGTTCTGATTCTAATAGTGAAACCTAAATTCTGCTAGCTCAAGCTCTGGTTTCTCTCTCTCTGTCACTTCCTCTCTTCTCTCTCTGTGTTTCTCAACACACACACACACCTACTCATACCACAAAAATATGATAATTTATTTCCCCCAAAACAGTTATAGTTTGACTTGGGCATTGTCTTTCTTCCCTAAATTGAGAACAAATGCATATTTTCCATGCTGGGCTACTGAGCCTATAGAATCTTATCACCAAATATCTGATGATTAGTATTTGGTTTTGAATGACGTTAGTAAAGAACTAACAATTTGAATGCTTATTGTGAGACATTTTATTAGTATGGGATATTTTACCTCATCAATGTAGTAAATGAACAATACTATCATCTCAATGTTGGAACTGGAAAAATTGAGGATGAGGGAGTTTTTAACTTGAACGAGATGATACGGCTCAAGTGATTGCTAGTATTTGTTTCCAGGTTTCCCACGCTCTTTGTCTTGAACTTACATCTGATTCTATACCAGTTGCCTGTTGCTTTCAAGATTTCATTTCTTTCACCATGAAGTGTTTCTGGATGTATTTGCTATATTTTATTTTACAGTTACTTCTGGGAAATACAGCAATTGTTTTCAAATATTTTTATTTAATGTGCCTTTCACTGGGGTCAAGTCAAATAATTAATACACAGCCACATGCATTCATCTTTTCTTCAAATGTCAGTAGTACCACAACAGCTGTTCATTCATCATAGATCCTGATGCACTATTATAATAAAGCAAAATAAATAAATAAAATATAGGGCTGAGAGATGATTGAAGAAAATTGGGTTTAAGATGGCAGGTTTTAGCTTGGCCATTCTGTAACAATTTATAAATTACTTTGGAGCTCTGTAAAGCTCTAGAATCTAAGTGCCCAAATTTGTCATGGGTTCCTCTAGCAGAGCCCGAGACTTATTACAATTAAAGACTGATCCAGAGAGCAGATCCCTGGCTGGGAAGTTCTATTTACATCTTGAATTAATGTTTCAAGAAAGAAAGAGAGAGAGGGAGAGAAAGAGAGAGGTATTATGGCCAAGTGCACATTTTCATATTTATGACAATCTATTAAACTCAGTGGGGAAAATGTTATCGTTTTAAATTTTGCTTTATTTTCACAATTAGATAATTATCAAATATTCAAAGACTATTTGGAAGTCATGTGCTATATTGGTCTTATGTGGATCACTTTCTCAACCACAACTAAAATTTTATTTCTATTTTGCCATCATTCACTCAATCTATATTGCACACTTTGTTTAAATATCACAATTTTCCCAGGTACAAAGGCTAAATATTAAGTTGAAGAGAATGTTTCCGTTGTGGTGACACAACGTGTTGATGTCGGGCCTCCTTCTCATCTTCTCCCAACCGCTGCTTGAGTCCCAGCTGCCCATCTGCTTGTTTATTCCGTGTAATTCATTCCCCTAATCCTGAGGTTGCACTTGCTGACCATAGGCTGGATCAGATGTGTAGATTTTCTTATGTGCTAGCAGAACGTTTATTAAAAAAAAAAAATTAAGTGGCCATTGAGAAATTGGAAAGCTTACAAATAAATCCTGAATTTCCACATTCTCAAATAATGTGAAGTTTTAAAACACTGGCCTGATATTCTAAAGGTTATAAGCTAAGGGTAAGAATTTGTTGCCTCTTATGAACAGGTCAAATGCTCCCCTGGCCCCTTCACTCATTGCCGACTTACACACCTAAACTCTTGCAGAGGCCTCTTAACTCTTCCTGCAGCCTCTAAACCTGCTCTGTCCAATTGAGCACTTGCTGTATTCTGGGCAGCAGAGAAAAAATGAGACTACAAAATGATGCTGTTATCTGACCACTGCTAAGTGTGACGGACGGCTTGATCATGGAAGCATGCCCCCAGGAAGCTGTATAAACTCTGCTTCAGGTCCACATATTCCAATAAAAAAAGTGTATCCCACAGAGCATTAATTCCATCATATCTCTGGGTTTCACAGGAGTGGACACGGGACCCAAGCAGTCACAGTGGAGAAGCCCTGAGGCTGTAGGCGAGGTACTATCAGATCCTTCAGAGTGCGGGCAGAGCCCACACGGAGCAGGAAAAGCAAGTAAGTGAGGGGAAGAAGATCTAAAGATGTGCACAAAGGGTGTCTGATGCAGCGCTGCAAAGCCAGTTAGGGCTAATGAATGAGAACTGAGGGAATAGGGAAATGCACCATTCACTTCCTGCCGGATGGCAAATATGGAAAAGCAGAAATAAATGACTTCAGTCAGGAGGTATTCTTCTGATTCTGTTCTATCTTTTTCAGTTTTTTATTTTTATAATTTTTTATTTTGATATGATTTCAAACTTACAGAAAAGTTTCATGAATAGTACAGAGAATGCCTATGGGCCTTTTAATGAGGCTGAGCAATTGTATACATTCTGTTACATTTGCCATCGAACTGGTACCATTTTACAATCCCATAAGCACTGTAAGAAAGTTCCAGTTATTCCACATTCTCTAGATGGTTTACCATATAGCTATGTATTTTTGCATATGTTTACATATGTATATACATATACGTGAATTTTATTTCTGTTATATATGTCTGTTTATATATACACACATTTATATACAAAAATATATATGTTATGCACACACCCAAATTTCCTTTCCCCTCCTATATGGGTTCTACATATAATCTGCAGATTTCAGAAAATCCAAGAAGCAGTAACTCCATGTATTTTTCTCCCCATTTCCAGACAATTGTCCAGTCTTCTGAATTTTCATCATGAACTATTTTCTAAATCCATCCACTCTCTCTTATTTTTTCATGTTCCTGTCGTGGTTAAACTGTCTCTTACTAAAGAGTAAGCAATTGTCTCAGTGGAGATAGATGCTCACTATATTTTATCCACAGACCTGGGACTGGAGAAGTAGGCGCAGATTGGAGTAAACTCCACCCTTGGGAACCTTCACAGTCCTGGGTAGAGAGCAGCCCTCCATCACAGTCAGAGTGCCGGTGCCCGGGGAAAGAGAGTAGACGGACAGAGACATAGGTTGTCATCCTCCGCTCTTCGCCCTGATTTTGTTTAATGGGAAATTCACCAAATCAAAGAAAAGAGCTCTGTTTTCCTGATATCCTGGGTGGAATTTTCACTGAAGCAATAGACTCATAGGCAAGAGGAATATAGAGTTTTTTTTCCCCTAAAAACAGTATGTCGGTTGTACTCACAGTGAGACTCTGAGAATAGGACTGAACCTTACTCGCAGTGCTCCAGGATGGTCTAGAATTTTTTATTTTCTTGAGTCAAGGGCATATGAGGGACACTTAAGAGTTATTAATAAATATCAAAATACCAAATTAGTGCTATTGGCTTCATCATTTTTTTAGGAAAATATATTTGATAATATATGGATGTGCGTGAACTTTTCCTTTTCTGAATGCTTGTATTAAGTGAATTTGTGCTCTGCGTCCTAAGTTGAAGGAAAATTGGAATGTTTACTAGTCAGTTAGTGGTTTAGGATACTAGTCTTAAAGAATTTTATTATTAAATAGTTGTGATTTTGAGCATAAAGGGAAACAGGTATTCCTTCATGTGCCCTGTGGCGTTTTTTATATTCATTTTTTTAAATATCAAATTTCTGGAACTTTTTTGTATTTAACACTTAATAGACAAGAAATCTGTTAATACTAATTACCTAGGATGTGTTAATCCATTTGGATCACATAATTTTTCTTTTTTAGAATTCTGAAAGACTCTGAGCAGTCTAAATATGGACTGTTTCGGGAGCAGAGGCGAGGCCGAACTTGCTCCTTGACAATAATGGTTTTGCAAGTCCTTGAGGAGAGATCCAGATGGTCAATGGTGATAGGAAAGAGAATATCTCAGAATCAGTACTTAGAGGAACGTGAGTTGCTATGATAAACCATTCCATTCAGCTTTGAAATATATTTGAATATATTTGATAATATAGAAGGCTATTGTATTTTACAACAAAATTTACCATGAAAATTTAAAGTAGAAATTGAAGTGTCTGGTTTCCTAAATGTATCTCAGTTTTTAAAACTCTTTGCTACTTTGTGGAAGTGGAGTTCCTGACTCCTAACCCTGGTGGACTCATCCCTCTGGGCTGAGCTGCTGACTCAGCATGCTGTGTTTACAGATTACGCAATAGCTAAGTGGGCAGTAACTAAGACTAGATTATAATGATAAAATCATTGTTTAAAAGGCAAACAAATATTTAATATACTTCATAATAAGTTGATGAAATGGTATTTTTAAAAGAATTCTAATTAAATTAGGTCTTATGCAAATCAGTTTTTTAACACAACCATGAGAATAACTTAAGGATCCTTCATCTACCAACACTGTGCAGAAAGTGGTAAAAGTCAGCTTGTCCAAAACAAGAACTATTATTTTTCTTTCAGAAATCCACTTCTTGGTATTTCCTTTCTTGGGTACTAGTGCCATATCCACCTGGTCACAAGCCTGACTGACCCTATTTCCTCCATTGCCCTTTCACCCACCTCAGTAATTATGTCCTAAACACTGAAAACTCTACTCATCCTAAATATCTCATCTCTCACTCTCCCTCTCTTCCTTTCTTCCAGATTCTTGCAAACTTTCTTCAGTTCTTCATTATTTCAATAATCTCCTAACTTTTCCTTCTGCCCTGGTCTCTCATCTGTCAAATTCATCTTCCACAGTGTCAGAAGAGGGTCATTTACAAAGTATAAATCAGACATGTCTGACCTGATCATTACTTTAAAGTGTTCAATGGTTTTATATATATATATATATATATATATATGTATACTCTGGAGTGAAATACAAAATCCTTAGTATCTTGTATAAGAACTTCCATAATACGACCTCTAATTACTTGTCTAACTTCTACTCTTCCACATTTACCACACCTTTTTTCTACATGTATATATTTTTTAAGTTGACCAAAATCTATACTGTCCAATATGGCACCCATAGGCCACATGGGCTATTGAGCAATTGAAATATGATTAATTTGATAAAGATGTCCTATCAAGGTAAAATGTACCCTAATTTCTGACAACTTAATAAAAGATAAAAATGGAAAATCATTTAGTAATAATTTTTATATTGATTAAATGTCAAAATTATAATATTCAGATACATTGGGGTGAAAATACATTTCACCTAATTATTTCACTCTTATTTTTATCTAATTATTGAAGCAAATTTAAGGTTACATATGTGGCTTGCATTCTGTTTCCATTGGTCAGTAAGGCTCTGAATGCTTAAAGTTCTATGAACAGATCCTACTATTTTATACATACATATATTGACAAATGGTTCCCGTTCCTAGGAACGCTTTTATGCATATATTTGTCCGGAACTTGAACATCTGTTCTGGAGTAAAGCTTTTCAAGATCCAATGCAAGCAGACTTGATTATTTTCCCCTTCAGACTGGTGGACTTTCTTTCAATGACAGTGTCAAACCCATCAGTATTTACTACCATCTGTGCTGTTTTCTGCTCCCTAATGACCACTCTCATCTCATAGCTTCTGCTTTTGATATTCATATCTGACCTCTGGCATGTTCATTCTTCTATTCTAGACTAAAAATTTAATCATCTTTAGGAAAAAATTTGGTCACTTCTGAATTGAAGAAAAGTCAAAAGATGATAAATGGGTTTGCTTAATAGATCAACAGCTCAAAAATAAAATACAAAGTAATACAATCCCCTGCAGAATGTATTTGTGTGTATGTGTGTGTGTATACTTGTGTGAGGGTAGAAGTATTTACGCTTTCACATGAAGACATGTAAGAACATTGCAGGAGGGGGAAGTAAGGCTATCGGGGAAAAATCAGAAGAATCGTGAGAATTTTCACAGTGCCTAGGATGAATGAGTTTGAAAATAATTATAAAGAGAATCATTTCCTTTATCATTACATCAAATACAATTTAGAAAGGACACTACAAACATAATTAATTTTGCTAACATTTAAGTTCTCAAAAGATGTTCATAAGGGACCAATATTTCCTATAAAGTCGAAAGAGTTACGCTAAGAAATACATGGTTCAATGGTTTCTTCATATTTTGGCAATGTTTGGATGGAAAAAGTCTACTGAGGGTATATTTCTTGTATTTTTAACATTCAAGTTGATATTTCAAATTAAGTCAAGTCATTCAGGAAACTTAGGACACATTTATCTCATTTTTTTGAACCTTACTTTATTGAAATTACTCGAAGTCATTGTTTTCATACTATAAATACCACAATGCTAACATATTCTGTCTCATAAACACTAATGTTCACTATCACTGTTTACTTTTAGACACAATGCATTTAAATAAGTAAGGCATAAGAGGAAACCTATAATGGAAGAGTAGGGAATTTGATTTAGTTTAACTTGAGTTCTTTGTATTTTTAAATTTTTTATACTTTCTAAAGTTACCATAATGTGCTATAAATTTATAAAAATGAATTTCTCCCGTTATGTGCCTAAATTTTATGAATAAAATTCCAAACAAGGAGCTAAAAAGAAACATACTTTGTTTTTACTTAGATTTATGTGTTCACAATGCATTTCTCTTACATGTATTCATAGACAAAAACCAGTTTGGAAACATTAAAATATTACACAGCATAGTAGGTATTCAGTAAACTCTAAGAGGAGATTTCAATTTTTGAGTGACCCATCAAAGTGACTGTACATTTTCTCAAAACATCTTCCTTTAATTTCATTCTACTACCATTTATTTGCTCATGCATGAAATACTACAAATATCTTGAGTTAACTTATTACAAAGCTAAGTATTACTGAGGTTAATTACTGTCCTTTTTCCTAGAAAGATTCTTTTGTTCTTTCTATTCTTAATTATGTCTTTAAATTTAAAACCAATTTAAATTTTTAGGAAATAAACAAGCATAAGAAATAAGTGAGTATATATATTTCCTGACACTTCATTTAATTCAATTCACTTCAAATCATTGTGGGCATCACAGGATTAGTTAGGCAGTATGTTCAGTGTGGGGTATATAAAAATGATGACACAATCTCTGCCCTCACTGTGCTCAAGGCTCGGGGCTAAAACGTATATGCAAATAAATGTGTATGAATGAAATATCACACATACATTCAATTTACTCATTTGATTGATAATGTTTGAGTAACTGTGAGGTACTGAACAAGCTGTAAGGAAGATACTAAGGATACAGACATAAATGAGGCAGTATCTACCCATATTGAGGTCAAAACTGAGGGTTACATATATAAATGAATAATTAATGCAAACTAAGACAGAGAGAGAGACTGGGAGAAATGGTATGTCAGTGGTGTATCATTGTAGTATGGCAGCAAGAAGAGCTTATCCCAACTGAACGATAAGGAACGACTCTTCAGTTGGAGAAATGGAATTAGGGAATTCTGAGAAAGAGAACATTGTGTAATGATTCTTGGAAGGATGCGGAGCATGTAAGTATCATAGTATCATTTAGGAGGATGCAACAAAAAGAAATCAGGCTTAATCTGGTCAGGAATCTATTAAAGGCCAGAAATGGAGGGAGATGAGGGCAGGACTACGGGTAAGAGTAAGCCAACAGAGGAGATGCCATCAAATAGGATATAAACACTGTAATACACATTGATGTTTGCAACTGCCTAATGAATAGGTTTCAAAAAATAGTGATTGCAAAAAACCTTGCAATATGTTTTTAAAGCAATTTCTCTCACACAGATTGGCAATGAGTTTAATATAACATCATTTTTTTATTTTTGGTTTTTTAGATTCCAAAATCAGCTCGCTACTCATAGTCCATGTTCATCAGCAAATTCAATTCAGAGACAGCTCCTCTACAAGCGCTAGACTTTAGAAAATTTCAAGGGTAAAACTGACCCCAATTCCATTTCCAAAGATAGCATTTGCTATTGATGAAGATGAATAGTTTGAGGTCTGAAGAGAAGCTTGGTGAAAATTAAGTAGTTTTTGGTGACTTTTATAAATAATAATTTCACAGCAGTGCTATTCAAGGATATATAAAATTGTAGTGATTTGAGATATAAAAAGAAATATGTCATAGAAATCAAAAATATATAATTTCTTTTCAAAGAAAGGAAATTAAAAGTTGGGTTTCTGTTTTTACTTTTTATTGCGATGGAAAGTAAGGCATCGGTTTGTCATAGAGGCAAATAGATTCACAGTGAAGCCAGTGAAACCTGAGCTTCAGGGCCCCTTACTTCCATGGGCTTCTTGCAAGGCGCTTTGCCTAATTTCATATTATTTTTCTTAAAGTAAAGCCCAAAATAGTACAAATTTCTAACACCTCCCCTCCTCCACGAAACCTTGTGTTATCTTTTATCCAGGGTTAAGTTTGTCAAAGTGCTCATGAAAAATGCATATGTTTGGATTGGGAAACACAACTAGAAAAGAGAAAGGGAACCGACTACAAGGAAGTAAACATAGATTGGAATTTGCAGTTTACTAATGAACAAAATTATTCTCTTCTTTTTTTAAACTTTAACTGTTTTTCACCAGTGAGTGGGCAAGATAGATTCAAATCACAGTTCAAACATCGCTACTTTTTGTACACTACCTAGAGGAGATTCTACTCTACTGGACCATTCAATCTTACCCTTTCAAGAGCTAGGAGCGATCTAAGATGTTTCCCTTCTTACAAGGTAACACATAAGTTAGCCACTTTCCTGGTTTCAGCAGGATACACAAGATACCTACCTCAGAGACAAAGGACTTTATCACTGCCCATCAAGCAGTACAAACTTCATGCTTGCATTTATTCCCCTTGCCTCTATGGGAGCAATGTGGAATGGCCCAGGTAGCTTCTGCATAAGCAGCAGATTTGCATCAAAGCCAAAGAAACCCAATCTTAAGAGACCTCAATATTTTAAAGAGACCCCAGTCAAGTTTTCCCAAACCTTGCCCTGGAGGGAGCCATTATCTTTATTATGTTGGACAGTAAACAAATCTGCCCTCTGCCCTGAAGAAGGACACCCTGATTCCCACATTTGCTTGTTTCACTGTCTTATTTTTTTTTTTTTAAAGATTGGCAGCTGGGCTAACAACTGTTGCCAATCTTTTTTTTTTTTTCTTTCTGCTTTATCTCCCCAAACCCCACCTGTACACAGTTGTGTATCTTAGTTGCAGGTCCTGCTAGTTGTGGGATGTGGGACGCCACCTCAACATGGCCTGATGAGCGGTGCCATGTCCCAGCCCAGGATCTGAATCCTGGGCCACCGCAGCGGAGCGAGCGAACTTAACCACTCAGCCACGGAGTAGGCCTCTTGTTTCATAGTCTTGAAAAGAAAGTCTGAAGCAAAAACTTTCAATGTCTCTGCTCAGATATGCAGAAATGTGAGAAACCAATAGAGAACTGTCTCCCAACAATCATTACCACTCTCTCTTATTTCCTTTGTCTGAGAATTTAAAAGTTTCCACAAACTTAGGGGAAGACTGATTGTCTGTATCCATGGTGACGAGTACTCATCAGAATCTGTTTAATCATTCAGTAACAACTCATCTTGGTGATCATTTTTGGGCAAGCTAACCAATCAGTGTCAGCCCCTTGCTTCTCAATGTCAGCCCATCAGGAATGGATTACATCTAATAATCTTACCTCTGAGTGGCAACCAATCGACAATCATCTCATCTGAGGAACCATGCTTCTACAGACAATGCTGACTCTGTCAGCTATAAAAGTCCTCTAATCACTGAACTTCCCATTTCCTTTTAATGCTATAATAAGATCATCAGCTTGTTGTGCTGAAGGAGACTGTGACTGATCAGCATAGCTCCCTCCAAAAGCAATGAATTCAGCTGTATCTTTTTATTTCAGGTATTGCATAGTGGCATTATCACCTTCTGACATATTTCACTTATTCATTTATTTACTTGTATATTTATTATTTCCACTCATTAGATTATAAGCTGTATGAGAATGAGGATCTCATCTATCTTGTTGCCACTGTATCCTTGACTAGTTCATTGTCGAGCCCAGAGTAGGTTGTTGATAAATATTGGCTGACAAATTGAATTAATCAAATGATTAATTCAGTGGTGAAGGTTGGTGAGATATGAGACAATAAATGCACTACACCAATTGAAGGTTCAGTTGCTGATCATGATCTCAAGTCTAGATTGGGAAGTATGTGAAATCAGGTGAAGCCTAGAAGATTCAAACATTCAGGAGAGTTCAGGGTCTGAACTTAAATATAAGATCTAAAATGGTATTAAGACAACTGACAATCAGAGAGGATTAAAAAATGCGGTCAGAAAATAAAACATTCAACGTTATGATTTTAGGATTTAAAATAGTTGGATTTAAAATAATAGGATTTAAAATCAACCTTAATTTAAGGACTCCTGGATTTAAGGATGATCAGAGGATTGAAATATGTGGAGTTAATAGTATCACGGGCAAGGTCTACAACAATCAAAAAACAATTCTGGGATTTTGAGCAGTTTTTTAAAAGGGAAATCTATTTAGGGTTAATAGATGTGATTTAAGCAAGGAAATGTGGATTGAGTGGATTGTGCAAAACCAGGTGGTCAAGGACATTGCAGGTGGAAGTTCTCAATAACGGTACTGTGCAACTGAGATGAATCTGTTGACACAGAATGATTCGACTTTTCAGGGGGCAGACATAGACGGTCATATGACTGTGTAAGTGCACAAGTGCGTGGAGTGGCAAATGGGCCTGTTAAGAGCACTGTGAAGGATTTCACTTTTTTGGAAGGGAGGTGGGTCATGGGTAAGAATACTACAAAAATGCTCCAAGAAAAAAAACAGGTAATGCTGATTTATATAACTTCCAGATACTCTGGTGTTAGAAAGATACTGAATTGATCGATTATGTTAAAACTAAAGGAGAAATGTCAAACCATTTTGGGCTTAATTCAAATACTTTGACCATTTTATCTCGTCTTCTGCTCTATGTTTGTGTGAAATTAAAAGGTGTAGCTTGGTATAATTGGTTTAATCAACAAGTTTTTAGAAGCTAAACATTTGTATGTCATTTCAAATCTCTGGCACAGAGTTTTCTTTTCATTCTGCACTCATGTCGTTATACATGGCATCAAGATGTATTACAATCTTTTGCGTGTAACAAAAATCACTGATCGTGATTTGTAAATAGATGAGCATTGCCACTCCAGTGCAGAGATTTGCTGCCTATCGATAACCTGAATTTTGCTTCTAAGGAAGAGAGAGACATGATAGCAAAAGATGGTAGACCTTAACAGAATTGGTGTAGATTCGACTAACATAGATCAGGGTTATTTACTATCTGCTGATCCTTGCATAAAGTGCTTAAGTCTTCAAAGTCTCAGATCCAACATCTATGAACTAAGATAAATGAAAGAATTAATGAGGCAACAGCATATACAAATCAGTAAGCACATGATCATTTTCAGTTGACAAAAAAAAAATGAATAAATGAATTGATGAGTTAGTGAATCCAGTTCAGCAGTAGTTAAATTAGGAGAAAAAGTCTCTATTGCTCCTTAACATGGTTTTAAAATTAACTAGTCTCAGACTGTTTCAAGATAAAGCAAGTGACACATAGAAAACTTGCTAAATAGTGACCATAAAATGTTAAGTTTAATGAGAATATTGCTGTGATTATCCTTCACCTAGATGGTAATAATAATAGTTATTTTTCAAGATAAATTCCCTTTTCTGGGATGTATGGCATATTTTAGGTCTTCAAAGCAATGCCAAATTTCCTCAATTCTAAGTCTTTTCCTTTTCACGTTGTAAGGTTTCTGAAATCAAGATACATACTACGGGCATGATACATTTAATGTGGTAGAGAGTAAATTGATGGATTATTTTGCAATCTCTGGTACCTGAGAATTATAGAGAGTTGATCTTTTGTAGTGGGAATAGGTAACTAGAGTCACAAAAATTATACAAAGAAACATAACTTTAATTATTTTTCAATATTCAGTGTATTTTCTGACTCTAAGCCCTTTTTCTGTTGGATGCATAAAGACAGCATAGTCACTTCGTTTGAAAAGTAAATCACATTCTATGATTCCTCCACCAGTGGGGTGCTTTATTCAGGGACTCAATTCCCCCTGTTGGTATTTCTAAGCTGGGTTAAGAAGAATCTTGTGCACATACTGCCTTGCTGGTGGCAGAAAGGAGTACTTTCTTCATGGTCTTGGCTATCTCTTTCCAACTTTGAGTTGTCTTGACAAAAATAAAGTTACTGTAGTTTAAAATGCTTCTAACTAGGACATTCAGAACAATATTCAAATAAATATTAATTTACCTGCAAAGTGAAGAATTTAGACAAATCTTGGTATTAAAAGCACTTTAACTTGAGGTTTTCTTTTATTCTCTACTCACTATCTTTTGAGGGCTTTCCATCCAGAAAGCCCGTCTCGGGACCGTCTGATGGACAGCATGGCGGACTCAGTATTCCTAGATCAACCCACGCTGGTCTAACTTCTGGACTGTGGTGATTGAGAGAAGGGCTTCGGCTCACCGTGGTTAGAAAGTCACTGAGCCACGGGCCCAGGTGAGCTCCATGTAAAGGTAGTGGTGATGGGTTTCTTTACAGAGTGTAGAGTCATTGCCCATTACAGAAATAGAATTGCTGCAACATTTATAGATGCTGCAGTTGTCAAACTCACAAACTCACATGTACTGAGACACTGAACTACCAAGTTTCATGGCAAAGCTGACGTGGAATAGAAAACATACTTTAGCATATTGGAATGTGAGTTCTCTTTTGGCTGCTCAATGTTTATTGAATTTCAGAAAAGTCTGAGCTTTTGAAAACTGCTTTGTAAAATTGACTAAGTGATCTATAATGGTAGTGAAATTTTAAATTAAATAATATTCTAAATTTTAGTTCAAGAATTATTGGAAATCCTTCATCAGGATATTCAAATACAGCACCCCTCCCAAATATTTTGCTTTGCATGCTTTAAATGAATTACATTTAATGAATCAAAGCTTGCAAACAGGAGAATATTGATATTTATTCTTAAAAATCAAGGCCATATTAGGGAAAATTAAACTCTGAGAGCCTAAGATTTAATTTTAAAATTTTTCCTTGGAATTTCTTGCCTCGTGGGAAGAAAATTTTGATAGAGCTCCTATTTTGAATTTGATAATTTTATAATTTGAACCAGGGTGAAAATCGAAATAAGCATGTATTAGTGTAGCATCTAAAATGCAAGCCATTCAAAATAATAATAAACAGAGACAATTTTCTTGACATGTTTTTTCCCCCTTGTAATTGATTTATAAAATCGATAGTTCAGGAATGATGAGTCAGGGCATTGAAAGATGTGGAGGAAGAGTGTCTGAAAAAAGAGTAGAGTTGGCTGGTACTGTTAAATTGTGTGGGGCCCATGCATAGGAATAATGAGAGACTCAGGGCCATTCACAAGCAGCTAAATGGGAGCCAGAGGACTCTTTGGTAGCTGATGAAAAGGTCATTATCTCCTACAGTAGAATAATAGATATAGCTAAGCAGCAGCCTGAAAATAGTATCATGGAATACCAAAGATGTTTCCATGCTCACTCAAAGCAGATCTGTTATGCTAGAGGTTCCTTATTGAGAAAGCCTAGAACTTTAACACATGTGATGAGGATTTATGGATGAATGATCCTGAATATGTTGGTTCTGCTCTTCTGCCTGAGCTCTGCACTTTCAAGGTGGTCTCTCCTACTAAGAGCTAGCACCTTTACTTTGATGGAAGACACAAGAGAGTCCTTGCTCTTGCAAGGAAGTGAGTGTCACCCTCAAGATCTTGGATTTCAGGACAGTACCTCTAGTTAATGACAGTGTACCTTGTCTGGAGATGTGATGGGCCTGATGAAGAAGGAAAGGAAGTGCAGTGATCAACTAGCATGTGCCAGTAGTTTGTATTTTGAGTGATCTTGGTGAAGAGGGCCAGAGTATAAGACTGGATCGACTTGTAGGCACGTTTTTAGAACATGGAATTTATCATCCTGACAAGGACCTCAGGCACTGCTGTCCCTGGAGGCAAAATAGACAGCCAGCCAACAGAGATGCTGCTTAGCAACTAGAATCAAAAAATGGTGAGAATGGAGAAGCAGAAGGTCCAGGTCGGAGGGGAGGGTGGGAGGTTGCAGGGTGGGAGGAGGAGTCACAATGAAAAATCACCATCTCTTACTCTTATATGAGATGTGAGCCAATTTTCAGGTGTAGATTCCATTCACTGAAGAACTAGCTGGGTTCAGAGAAGGAAGGACGGCAGGTATATACTGAGACAATTCTTTCATTCCTTTCTAAAAAGGACCTAAGGCCATCTAGTCAGATAACTGTGCTTTAGACGAAGAGAAACAGCCAGGCTGAGCAAAGCAGAGATATTGAGTGTGGATGAGGTTTGCATTTCTCTTAGGGAAACCTTGGTTTAAGGACTTCCATCAGTCTCACGGAAAACTTCTCAGAACTGCACTGCTGTCTGAAAGTACCCTTCCAACCTCCTACCTTCCCTGTCCCCTGTGCCTGCATCAGAGTCCAAAGCTGCCTCCTCTCCAACAGCTGCCTCTCTTTCATCCTCATGGGCATTTTCTTCAATGTATCTTCTACAAGTCTAATCCCATCTTGGTGTCTGCTTCTTGGAGGACCTGCACTAACTCCTCAAAGAATAGTAATCTTCAAGGACTCAAAAATACTGTGTGAAATCATTACACCATTGGCTAAAATGTTTAAACCAAAGATTAGAATTGAAAATTGTCCCATGGGGCCAGCCCAGTGGTGCAGCGGTGAAGTTCCCACATTCCGCTTCTCGGCATCCGGGGTTCTCCCGGGTGCGGAAATGGCACCGCTTGACAAGCCATGCTGTGGCAGGCATCCCACATATAAAGTAGAGGAAGATGAGCACGGATGTTAGCTCTGGGCCAGTCTTCCTCAGCAAAAAGAGGAGAATTGGCGACAGATGTTATCTCAGGGCTAATCTTCCTCAAAAAAAGGAGAAAATTGCTTCCATTTAAAAGATCTGGGGGCCGGCCCCGTGGCCTAGTGGTTAAGTTCCCGCGCTCCGCTGCTGCGGCCCAGGGTTCAGATCCTGGGCGCAGACATGGCACGGCTCTTCAGGCCACGTTGAGGCGGCATCTCATATGCCACAATTAGAAGGACCTGCAACTAAAATATACAACTATGTACCGGGGGGATTTGGGGAGATAAAGCAGAAAAAAAAAAAAGATTTGTTTTTTTTAGCTTACTGGTCCCTTAGCACCTATACAGGTTATTTTCTCAAAAAAAAGAATTATGGAATATAAAGAAATGTCAATTAATAATGTTGACAATTTCAAATTTATGCGTCAAAAGATGCAACTATAAAGATCACAGAAAATTTTGAAAAAAACATATAAAAAATACATCTTTAATAAAATATCAGTGGCAATGCTTCAGAGAGAGATGTAACCAAGAAACTGATTAAAATACATGAATATTCTATTCAACTTATTTTTGAATGTTCATATATTTCATATAAAAATGTTTCTCTAATGTAAATTATTTGTTTATCTTATTAATACTTTAGTGATGTATGCTACATACACGATATATATTATATGTACGTATACACATATATATGTATACAATCTTAACATATTGCTTAATGAATTTTGACAAATATATATATCAGGTAATTACTAGTGAGGTTGAGATAGAAACTATTTCTGTCACCCCAGAAAGTTTCATTATGCCTCTTTGCATTCAAAACCCTCCCCATCCCAAGGCAATTTTCTGATTTGTATCACTGTAAATAGTTTGGCTTTTTCTTGACTTTCATATAAGGGATCATATACTATGCATCTGTGGTGTATATTCCGTGAATATTACTATAGTGTGAATATACTATGATTTTTTAATCCATTCTCTTGTTGATAGACATTTGATTGTTTACACTTTTGGACCTTTATGAAAGAAGCTGCCACAAAGATTTTTTTCTTAACATATGCATCTATTTATCTTGGGTATATTCCTAAAAGTGGAATTACTGAATCATAGGCAGTTGTAAGTACATGTACCTACTTTAAAATTTATTAATATGTAAAAATTCTTACAAAGTGATTGTACCATTTTACACTTCCATCAGGCTCCCTCCCGTGATGCAGAGTTCCAGTTGTTACACATTCTTGCCAACATTTGAAAATGTCAGGATTTTGTTTTGTTTTTGTTTCTAATTTTAGATGTTATCTTTGCTGTATTCTGTCATCTCATGGTTTTCATTTGCATTTATCTAATGAATAATAATGCTGATAAAAACTTTCCGAATCTTTTGTTTCTTAAAAATAATCAGCCTAAAATAAACCTTATGTTAAAGAGATTCATTTTAGGGTGGCAAATTTTGTTCCCCTTCAGTACACTCTATCATGTTTGTATGACCATGAAATCGTCTAATGGTGCATTTCTCAGAACATATCCCCATAGTTAAATGAAGCTGAGGATGGCATTTAAGGTGAAGGCTTCAGTCACTTTGGCGAGTTGTTCAGTTTTCCTGGGTTTCTGTCATGTATACATGTTACTAAATTTTTGTTTTTCTCCTATTAATCTGTCTCATGTCAATTTAATTCTTAGACCAGCCAGAAGAACCTAGAAAGGTAGAGGAAAATTTCTTGCTCTCCTACAATACTTATATAAACCTAGATGATGTAGCTTACTACACACCTAGGCTAGATGGTACTAGTCTTATGGGACCACTGTCAATGCGAAACATCATTACGGGGCATATGATTGTATATGTTAGATAAAGTATACATTATTTTCAAAATTTATAAATTAACCCTTAAGCCATAGAAATGCTTCAGTTAAGAAATTCCAACCATCCATGAGTCACAAGTAGGAAGTAGTTTCTTGTAAATTTTCCATCTCCATACCTCTGAAATCATACCACATGGACAGCGTGGTATTGCGGCTGGTCACATCTTCTTTCTTATTGAGTGCAATTCTTATTCCTCTGGCAACATAAGATATTAAAATAAATATCAGAGTTTCACACAGAAGGAGATAAAGATGAGGAGTCTGCAAGAGGACTTCACATGACTGAAGGTATAGAAAGAATAATATTAGAAACAGAGGAGGTGGGAAGATACCACTCAGAATCCATCTGGTGTAATCCAAAGGAAGAAACTGTGAGTCTTGAGAAAGAAATCTGCAGTTTATTCTCAGTATCACAAAAGAATTTTTAAGTTCCAATCAGACTGAAGGAATGAATTCATGAAGAGCAACTGTAAATGAGCAGTATGATGTGTGAAATAATTTTTACAAGTTTCAAAGGAATACATTGATCAAAGGATGTAATTGCACTTGCAATAAAGACTATCAAGCAAAATATGATTATTTCCGTCAAGTTTCTGTTCCTATGGAATTATTTTATAATTAAGTATCAAAATAAAATAATTCATCTTTCTGAAATCACTAGAGAGCCTACTCTCTCAAAAATTGAATATGTAAAAATGAGAAAAAATATTAAGATGAATTAGGTAGATACATGTTTCATAACTTAAGACAATATGAAGTGACATCAGGAAAATAGAAGCTTATATAAATCTCCTATGAAGGTGGAGAGAAGGAAATTGACATGAACACAACCATAAGTTACCAAACAGCTAGGTTAGGCTAACCTGGAGGAACCGTGTGACTCTCAGTGGCCATGTTCCATAATGTAATTTTTTTAATGTTATTTTCATGTAATAAAGGAGAGACGACCACCAACCTCCAGACTATCACTTATCTCCATACTTAGTCATCCACATTTTGAGTTTTAATTTGCTGTTACAAGTTATACACAATAACATTCAGTTTGGGAGATACTTAATAACCCTACTCATTTGTGGACTCAACTTAGCATGTATTTCTACATCTAGAGGTCAAAATCAAGATTGTATGTATATTTACGAAAAACATACAGCAAAAAAATGACTATATCATCATTGTGTAATGCTTTGATTTACTTTATCTTAGGTATTTTATTCTACTGCATTTGAGATGTCTATGTACTTGTTTTATTTGCCCTACTAGATTCTACTTTCTTAGTTATGGAATTTTGGTCACGGAATCCTTCATATTCAACACAGTATCATCCTTAAAGTGAATGGTTAGTGAATGTCTGCTGAATTGAATTAAATGTTTTCAATTTACCTTTGTTAACTCTTTTTTAGGACCCAATATATTTCAAACAATTTGAAAGGCACTCTGGGATAGGTAACAATCCTTATTGCATAGCTGGCAGGTGATAATGTCAAAATTCCTGATGAAATCTGCCCTTCACAAATGTTTAAGATTCCAAAGCCTCCCCTATTTCCAATGTGGCTTCATTAAAGACACATTTACACAATTTAAAAGAAACTGGGCAGTATAAATTATAAACTTTACGGGAAGTTTGCAACTAAGAACTGGAAATGGCAATCATTTGAATTATTTCAGTGTGTATGCAAGCCAACGTTGATGGAATCTAACTCAAGGGTCATCCAGTCTCCCAGCATCTGGATGGAGTTGAGAAGTGTAGTATGTTGGGGAAATAGAATAGAGGTAATCTTTTTTGAAACAATCAAATTATACCAACTTTAATAATCTTTAATATCTAAAGTCCATCAGTATAATGCATAAGAAATTTAGCTGAGAGTACAACCAAAAAGTTGTTCTGAATTTTGAAAGTTATAATTTATAGTAGAAATAACATGAAAACAATTTTGACCCTGCTTTGCCTTTTTATTTTTTGCCCATTTTAATATTTTGTTAAAAATAATGATGTAATTTTTTGACCTTCCAGAAATGTTAAGCCTCCAAATGCAAGATCAGTCTTTTTTCTGATTTTATATAATGTAAAATGAAATGATACATGCATTTTTTCACTTAGTTATACATACATATATATTTTATATATATAGCACTTGTCATCTCTAGAATCTATAAAATATTCAATTCAAAATTAAGTTTTGATACACTAAGAGCCTTCCAAAAGGCATCTCTACAACTGACAAATAGTGTAGATTTAGATTGAAAAATCACTACGTACTCCAGAAATTAGAGGTTACATTTTTCTACTCTTTAGCAATTTTCTTGGCCTGCATTTTCTTACTTTAAATCAACTATAATGTGGTTTATGGTGTATTTCCTCCTCAACTTAGAAAGGATAAATGAACCCATAATTAAGAGATGTATACACACAGTACACAAGAAAATGCAAATAAAGTACATGCATAGTATTTTTGAAGCAATTAAGATACATTTGAAAAATATTGAAACTATGCCATTTAACCTAACTCACTAGTCTCAGTGAACAACTCTGCTCCAAAATAGACTTTGCTGGGGTATCTACCCAAACAACTTGAAATCAACAATCCAAAGTGACCCATGTACCCCTATGTTCATTGTGGCACTATTCACAATAGCATAGACATGGAAGCAATCCATGTGCCCATTGACAAATGATTGGATAAGAAGATATGGCATATACATATACAATGGAATACTACTCAGCCATACAAAAAGACAAAATCATTCCATTTGCAACAACATGGATGACCTGGAGGGTATCATGTTAAGCAAAATAAGCCAGACTGAGAAAGATAAACACCATATGACTTCATTCATTTGTGGAAGATAAATAAACACATGGATAAAGAGAACAGCTCAGTGGTTACCAGGGGAAGGAGTGGGGGAGCACAGGGGGTGAAGGGAGCACTTATATGGGGATGGACAAGAAATAATGTACAACTGAAAGTTCACAATGTTGTAAACTGTTATGAACTCAACAAAAAGAAATAGACTTTGCTCTACAGAAAATTGATTCTTCATTTTGTTAGCTCTTCTGAAATGATAAGATGACTTATTCATCAGATGCAATCTCTGTGTGTGTTTGTGTGTTGTGTTTCTTTTCTATTGTGATTACACTATTTCTCCTTGGAAGAGGTTACTATAGAAACTTCTTTTACTACTGATTTCTTGAAGCAAGTTTCACTGAATATTAGGAAACATTTTCAGAGGTATTACTTTTACCTTGTAATTCCTTATTACGCTTTAAAGTTTAACATACACAGTAGCCTACATTGTTCCTTTATATGATACGAAAGAACATGTTATCAAATGGTAAAATCCATTGTAAGTTTAGTCAGCAATTAAAAAGAAAAATCAACAGTTTATTTCCTTTTAGCCATTCAGGATTCATTTTTCATTCCTGCAAGGTAAGCTAACTTCCTGGCTCTCCTTCTCAGTGTTGTGAATAAGTTTTGGGTCTTCTTTGCAATGTCCAATTCTGCTTTCAGGGGCATCCCATAACACAGTGTGAATGGGCTACGATACCACCTCCCCTTTAAGCAATTTGAGCAATCCCAAAGGCAACCCATTCCACATGCTTTAAGCAATTCCGAAGGTACCTGCATATTGGATGCATGAAGTTTAAAGTTGTTGAAATTGTACACAAGTGTCTTTAACCTTGAGCTTAAATGTAGATGAATGTCTTCTTTCACATTCACCTCCACCTCTTTCCCTTCTGTTTTTTGGACCTTGGACTGCAACTACACTCTGATACACATTCTTAAATGTATCACATATTTTCCAGTCTTTATGCCTTTCTGTACGCTCAATGTTCTTTCTGATTCATCCTCCCAAACATCTCTGTCAAATGAACCTCTACCTCATCTTGCAAGCCTCAGTTTAGATTATGCTTTCGTAGTGAAAATATCTGTCTTAAATAGAGTTAAGCACTAATATTTAAGAGATTCCTAAGAATCTTATAAACCAGATTCACTATGCATGCTTCATATACTGCATCTCAAATATTTGTATATTGCCTTAAATGAGTGACATAATAAGAAGATAATTTAAAGTTTATATAGATGAAAGGTATTTGAGCACATAAATAGAAGCAGTATATGCAATCTTTGTTCTTGTTGCTGTTATGAACTTTATATTCAGGTACAGGGAAACACACACACATACCGAGCAAACAGCTTACTAAATTGAAAAGTGAGAATTTCCTTCTTATCTCTGGAAGGCTGTCAAAGAAAGCCATTAATATTAAATTTGCAGCTATACAATATCCAGGTAGTTGAGAAATCTTTTCTTAACATCTGTTTTAGCAAGTGGGGATTATCAAATCTATTTCAGTCAATTTCTCATTTCAAAACAGATAGCAATGGAGTTCATAATTTCAAACATTGCTTTAAAATGTGAATAAATTGATATTGATGGGGGGCATGGCTTTTCATTAGTCAATCTCTCTCAAAAAATGAAAGAGATGTTTTCTAAACGAAGAATAACCAAACTCGTGAACCTGGTCAGAGATGCTAACAAATAGCAGGAGAGGGTTCAAAAAAATATTTTTTCCCTGGTCTGTTTCTCTTCCGTATTGTATTTATATCCTCCTCTGATTTTATACACACACACATGCACATATATATATGTATGTAATATGTATGTTATATATTATAAAATATGTACATGTACATTAAATCTATGTATATATGTATTTATCTATCTGTCCATCTGTACATAAACACTAAAGTATCAGTGGTAATCCACCCTATTCTCTGGTGACCAAAGCCACAAGCATATTCATTCAAATATTAATTTGATTTTAAATTTATTCAATTGAGCTGTGAGGCTCAGTGTAACAGAATGGGAGAGGGGCAACTTACTTCTCAGAATAAAACATCCTTGATCATGTTTTGCCTGTGGCAACAGAGCCTTACTATCAGCATGGCCCTGGATATGCCACACGAATATCTTTTGATCTTTTCTCAATTCCCATTCTTCCCTTAGAACTTTCAAATACCAGAAACAGACCATACTCGACTAAAGCATACACAATACACTGTAGTCATTTTCAGAAGGGCAACATTTTATTGCCCTTTTGAAGTAGAATAAAAAGGGTATGTTGTTTATATGGCGTCACTAGTGAAACTGCCATTTAAAAATAAACGTAAATACATACCACAACCCAGAGAATCTGTCTAAATACGTGGAAGGTAGAACTTAACACTGAAAATGCTTTCAAAGTCACAGCTCTGGTTTCAGAGTCTTGAATTACTGTTGACTTTCCTCGGCATTTTCTGATAGTTAATTCCAATGGGACTTGTAGAGCTGTTGCAACACATTTCTTAGGTTAGTTCTATAGAACGCTTCTACTTATAGGTGGGTAAAAATAATTTCTGAAGACTGGCTTTGGAGAACGTTGTTCTAGAATTCTACCCCACCCAGACTCTTCCCCTGATGCATATCACTTTTTAATCTATTCATCTTTAGCCATTATAGAACTTAAAATTCTGCATGAAGTAGAAACAAACATGATGGAGTTGGAAGGGATAGACAAAGGTGCTTTTCCACTATCTCTTGACAGTGTATAGTGACCTTAAAAAGTAGAACATATTACTTCTACTGTATTTTAAGCTAAAGAAATAGCTTTAAAAGTAATACAAATAATGTATTAATTTCAACTCCAAACTACTACCTGGAATTCCTGCTGCCAATAAATGTATAATCCTACAACCATAAAGTATAAAAGTGAAAGGTTAAAAATGTCTATAAGGTAATCTAGATATATACTTTTACTGATGCACATATGCTAAAAGGAAAGTCAACGCTGACCGTTAGATTTCTGACTTTAAATGACTACACACACACACATACTCAAATAAGTCAGAAGAGAATTCAATAAATGGTGATTATAGCTAATAGCATTGTATTATATTCTTGAAAATGGCCAAAGGAGTAGATCTTAAATGTTTTCACCTCAAAAAAAAATGGTAATTAGTCATTTTGCAATGTATAAGTGTATTAAATGAACAAACTGTGCACTTTAAACTTACATAGTGTTTTATGTCAATTATATCTCAATAAAGCTGGGGAAAAAAAGAGAAGCAAAGACAAAGCAACAACATAGTACCCATTTCTTGGCTAACGTTTTTAGTAAACAACTGTCATTTATTTAACATTTATCAAACATTTTCCATTTGTCAATTACATTAAGGGCGTATAACAGAAAAAAATGCCAATGGAAGAGTCAGAAAATAAACATGTAATACATAACAATGGATGAATGTGGATTGAATTATGAAGGAAAGTTAAGTTGCAATAGATGGGGCACGCAGAAACACTACTATGCAACTTGATTTGATTTCTTATTCCTGTGACTTTCCCATCCCGTAACAAACCAACTTAATGTATTTCCACTAGTATCATTGTCACCTCTTTGTGAGTACGTTAAATTCTACTATTTCCATCGACTGAGCTAGCCTGGTAAGCACAAGCCACAGAAATAAGATACATGGGGCACTTTAGCAAAGGAAAGAAGTAAACAGTATACATCCAGATACACACAAATGTCACAATTTGGGCAAGAGAAAAAAAATCAGCAAATTTAATCAAGATTGAAACAAATCTGTGTATTTCAAACACATTGAAATCTATTTCTTCTGGGTATATCTGAAACGCAAACGTGTTAATATGATCACAGGAAAGGACACAGTTTTGTTTCCCTGCAACTAGAAAGTCAGTAATTAAATATGTTGCTGTAAAAAAGCCCTACATACATATACTAGTTTTGTTTCATTTCAGCTGCATTTTTCATATTCTGTCTACTCAATTTTAACTTAAAAAGTGAATAAATTTCATTATTATTTAAAGGTGTGCCCTATCATAAGGCATTATTTTATTTTTCTTTCAATCCCACTTCCTTTTCTTCTTAACGAATGAACTAATTGCACTTTATTCTAATTAGCATGAAAATATCATTTAAAAAAAGTATGCTTCTTAGATTTCTATGACAAAGAAAACATTGCAAATGTAGCCCATTTATATTTAGCAATTAAGGTTTGTAAGTTGTAAGGAGTTACTGTGTAATTTATCGCAGAGTGACAGAGAGAGGAAAAGGCAGAGTGAATGATTCATCTGCAGGCTTGTGTTCAAACCATAACTTGCAGAGGCTTCTCTGAGCTGACACAGACTTACTGTGTTATCAACACTCAACACTATTGATATATGAGCTGTGCTGTACGGATCACCATTGAAATCGAACATGACAATGCAGTGATCAATGAGAAGGCTACTGGTCACTGTCGGCAGAGTGTTCTTTATGCTTCGTCTTAGATGAGTCAGGGCTTTTTCTCATGCTCTTCCACTCCATCTGTAAGGACTAGATAGGTGTGGATATGTCAAAAAACGCATATATAATTATAAATGCTAAAATAAGTACTATTTAATTCTATTAGCCAAAGTTTTTTGCGCATTATTTTTTAATGTGATTCACCTTCAAATAAAGATATTAACAAAGAAATAGCACAAAACACCTATATCTTAAATTTTTTTAATTGTGTTGAATTCTCTTCAAATTTGTCTTATGTAATATATTATTTTAAGAATATAAAATTCGCTAGTACATGTACAATCCACTAAATTTCATGTTTCAATATCATATTTATCTACTCATCAGATTTCTCACAATATACATTATCTGGAAGAAATCCAGAAACTGAGATTTATTAGAGAAAATATCTCTAACCAGTGAGGAAAAATGGCCATCACAAACCTTATGTAGGAGAACCATAAAACTATTACAAATTTCCCCACAGTTTAGTCTATTACTTAGAATTATTGTAATGTTAAGCCTACTGAATTGACATGTTTAGTTATCAGATTTGCCCAGACAACCTTTAGGTCTTTCACTTTAAAAGGCACAGAGAGAGAAGCAGATAGTGAAAGAAATTGGCTCTGAACAGGTAGACATTAAAGGGAAAAGCAAGTGAAGCATATGAAACACAATTCACAAATCCACCTGGAGGCAACAAGTGTCAGGCCAAAAGACCCGCATACCTCAGTATCTCCTCCTAAAGGCATTATGGCAACTGAAGTTTGTTGAGATTATGTAAAGTCTCTACTGAAGAGAAGTTAATGGTGGATTAATTCATTTAAAGAAGGCAAGACAACTTTCACTCTATTCTAAAACTATGTGCAGAATATCATTTAATTAAAGCAGTGCTCATAGAGATAAGGTGTAGGTATCAGAAACTTGACTACTTAGATTATCACAAACATAGACAGTACCAGAAAAGTAAATATCGCAGAAGCTACTATAAAATAAAACGCATTATTTTTTCTATCTTGTGTACCGGTAATTTGAAAAGAAGCATATATTCTGATGGAGTTAAAAAATTATGTTTTTTATTCCTTGCACAGAAACAGCAAAGCCTGGAATCAGTTGCATACCTAGATGTGATTCTGCTCTAATGAAGGTCCTCAGTGACTCACGGTATTTTCCTTTGTTATTTGAGTGAATGAAATGCAGGGTTCAGGTAATGAATACCCATAACCGGGTATTTACAGATGTTACTATTAAAGTTATTACTAAAATAAGAGAGTCCTCTGACAAAGAACATTGATATCTCTGGCTGTATTTTGACTTTGAGCTGCCAAAATAACATAGAGTAAGGAAAATTCTCTTATTTCCTGTCCATCAGTAACTGAGATTTTGTCAAAATTACATACATCATAAAGACTACATACCAAAAAGAGTTTGCTTCAGACTGGTTTTACTTCCTTTTTTTTTTTTTTTATGGTGGATTATTTGTACAGTTTTAAATTTTTCTACCAGGATTACAGATTGAGTTTCAGCATAAATATCATTTGAATGTTCGCTAAATAGATGTCGAAAATCTGTTGTGTAATATCAATCACTTGTATTTTTAAAAAGAGAGAGCTTGGTGAAATAGCTATTTGGAGATGATCTTCCTTTAGTCTACTCTATTAGGATTCTTTTTACTTTGTTTTTTCAGTTGCAATTAGTGTAGAGGCCTCCAGGGACTTCCTGAATCTCAGGTCTCAGTGGTGTGTTCCATGCAAAAGAATTGAGTTGGTTTATTTTAATTTGTCCTCATGTCTTCCAACAATGACATATTAACAGTGTTTGGTAGCTCAGGTGCTGACTTCCTGGTATAAAAGGAGACAATCAGATGCTGCTGTTAACAAAAAACCAGACCCATAGCGTGATTCACCATCAAAATCACCAAAGACATCACAGGTCTCTTATATGGTTTTTGTTCTTTCTGGTGCTATCTCAAGAGGGTTTTAGTGCTTTCCTTACCACTTTTGCCAAAATGGGAGGAAATTGTCTGTTTTTTATATCAATCTCCCATTGTCCATTTTTAGAAACTGAGGGACAGAGACAGAACTTACTCATCTTTTATCCTAGTATTTAATATAGCTTCTTTCATGTAGTGAGTCCTCAGGATATAATGAATTAATTAATGTGTTAATGAGTAAGTGAAGAATTAGAAAAAATCCTAGATATTATTTTTCCAAATCTCATACTTTTTATGGATATTGAGCCCAGAAAAGTGTGTTCATGAATATCAAATTCAATATGCATTTTTTAACGACTTCATGCTACAAAGTGCAAAGTAACCTGGGATATACAATGATGCAACGTGTTCGCAGTCATTTCCCTTGGAGGGGTCACCTAAGGCCCTATTTCTGTCATTTCTATTTAACCATATTGCATTTACATTAAGAACAAAGATGAGAACATGCTTTTGCCTTTCTCTAAGTTGATTTGCCTACATGTCCCAAGGTGTCATCACCCATCCTTTCGAGTATGTCATTCTATATCTTTTTTATTTTAAGTATTATTAGACTACTCATATTCATTGAACATTAACTGCTTTTATGCACTCTTACACCAAATATATGTAATTCACTTACATTAAATATTCATAGAATATTTGTTACATGAAATTCACCATATAATTGAAACACATGGGCATGATTCAGCCTTTGTTATAACCTACGTATTTTGTTGGTCCTAGTCAGCTTTTACAGTGATTAAAATGTTTCTAAATGCTAGCCAGAGGCTATCAGATGTTTACACTCAGTATAAATTTCATTTTATCTATTTACAAAGCAATTTTTTTAATGCAATAAAGATCTAATTTGCCATATTCATCCCTAGTTTTCTGGGTATCATACCCTGAATGTCCAACAATACACTGCTGCCAATTAAAAAATAAAAAAAAAAGATTTATTCTGGGTTCCTGAGGCTTTTTAAGAGGAAGCCAGTATTTCATCACTGATACAAACTGAGAAGAGGAAAAGAACTCAGAGGCCCTCACCTTAACACGAGAATCCTGCAGGGCACAGAGGACCAATGGCTCTGGGTTTCTTACATTTTCACTGCTGATCTCCATACCCCTCCCTATCTTCCAGTTCCATCTGGCTGGGGTGGCCTGTCCTGGACAGGAAGATGAGACACAGATTGTACTTACGCATTTTCTATGCCCAGTGTATAACATGATGCCTAGGATACAGTATTTAAGCAGTGGAAAATGGAATGGCCATAAAGGACTCATGTGACTCCAGCAAAGTAAGGTAAGTTCCTTACACACACAAACTCATTTCATTCTCCAAACATTCTTTTATCCTCATCTGCACATTCTAGATAAAGAAACTTACACAGTAAGTTTTAGAGCAACTGAACAAAAACTCAAGAGTTATTCTTGATACCAAATCTTTCATATTCAATTAGCTTTCTACTCTTTTTCATAATATCACATAAATATCTCTCATATATCTTTCTTCCTCTCATCTGCAATGCCACTGACTTATCTCAGGCCTGAACACTTTGGATCGTTTTATAAAGTGTATTGTCCTAAATATTAGTGGCTATTATTTAACAAAAGGTACGTAATTTAAAAAAATAAGTTTTGAAAATTCACATTTAGGAAAAGTTAAAAAAATTATCCCATGGGATGGCTTCTGTGAACTCTAACATAAAGCCCAGTTTGAAATACAGAGGCAGACATGAAGCATAAACACTTGTCCAGACAACAGACTACAGTCTGGAGAATGGGCTATGGATATGAAGGAAGACAAATATCTTAACGAATAGTTGGGCAATTGTTGCCCTAATCAAAGCAATCAATCATGAGAACCTAACTTAAATTGGTGATAGTTGGAACACAGAGGGGGAGAAAATTTAAGAGTGATTAAGCGGGTAAAACTAAAAAAAAGAATCATTGATTATTGCTGATGGTAATGAAGGAGAGAGAGACTAGCTTGAGCAATGAGGCGTGTGGTAGAGTCATTCATCAATATAGCGCACTCACGAGGAAGAGAACGTTCCGTAGGAGAAACTAAAACCTGGGTTTTAGACTTATATTTTGACTTTTTGTGAGCTATCCAAGTGAGAAAGTAAGCGAATGAATAGATCTGGCTCTCAAGAGGGTAATCAGAAAGGTAGCACCTACGTGGCTCTGATCATCTGAGATTCCCATACTTCGGAGGGGCCGTACTCACTCAGGTAGAAAAATTAGAGTGAGAAGGTGGGAGGCGTGGTCCTTGGAAGGGAGTCCATCAAGCACAGTATGTGGGAGATACTACAGCACAGTGAGAGGACAGCTTCTGTTTGTTTTATTTCAATAACTAGGAAAGTAGCAATAACAGAAAGTCAACTTGCTTAAAATCAATTTTATGACTATTAGAAAGTAGAATTTAAACTAGATTTTTATAATTTTCAAACTTTTACTTGTCTCCTTTAGATAGATACAAAAATTAAGTCCTACTAGAATGCTGATACTTATCCAAAACGAGGACCATTAAAACTATACTGTTGTAAGTCTCTGCTTTTGAATTTCCAATGTTTTATTGTTTTAAAATATTTTAACTATATCACATGCTGTATGATCGTGGCATGGATTCTTTCAGAATCAATCTTAGTTTTGCCACTGCATTGGTTATATCATCCAGAAGTCCCAAATATTGTAGAGTTACTTATGGTATACTCATTATGCAGGTAAATTATGGTCATCTTATTCTTTCAGGAGCCATTTTAAGATATTGTTTATGTGAAATACAGGCAGAAAGCTCAATAAAGACGTTGTTATGAACTTTTTCACATTTATGAAAGGAAAGCTGAATTCTTAAATCTTTCCATGGCCCCCAATTAGATTATACACTATGCCTAGGGGACGGAAAGAAGAGACAGAATTCAACAGTGAATCTTTTCTAAAAGAAATTCAAAGTAGTTTGAAAGAGACTGCGATTGTAACAAGACGGCAGTTCTTCTACGCATCTATTTGTGCAATTTGCCTCAACAGTTCTTTTTTCTTTCTTAATTGGACTTAAAAGTAAAATCTTTTATAAACAGAAGTAAAGTTTGCCTCAGCATTAAAATACAATGGAGCTGTGAGTTCTCAGCGGGCATTTCAGTGTGCTTCTGGAAAAGCATTTTATGAGTCAGAAGGCGCAGTCATGCAAATAAGATTGAAAACAAAACCTTGCCTGCCTTGCTTATTTGGCTTTTCTACAAGTTGTTTTTTCCTTTCTTTCTTTTTTCCCAAAAGAAAATGGCCATGTATATTGAAGTTGGGCTGAGTTAAGCATCCAGCAAAAGTGAAAATTTGATCCATCATCCCAAGCATTAGGTTCTTGTTTTTAGACTTTATTTTTTTTAGTGCAGTTTTAGATTCGTAACAAAATTGAGACAGAGGTAGAGAGATTTCTCATATACACTTGACCCCACACATACATAGCCTCCCCTATAATTAACATCAGTCACCAGAACAGTGTATTTTTTTTTACCAAGAATGAACCTGCATTGGCACATCATGATCCCTCAAAGCCTATGGTTTACCTGAGTGTTCACTCTTGGTGGTTTTCAGGTATGTTTTTGATGGGTCTTCTATAATATTTCTGCTTCTTCTGTGTTAAGGTCATATCTTTGATACTTTGTGTTTTCAAACTAAATGATTTCTTCAACTAATGAACACTTATTGAACATCTTTTTTAAGCGATTTACTCCAGAAGACACTATACAGAGATGAATCAGACTCAAGAATCCGATTTCCCACCAGTGACTATGTGGCAGGCACATAAACAATCACAGTGGCAGAGAATACGTGCAAAGGGCCCTATAAGAAGTGTGTATCAACACCTTAGAAATTGTCAGGGGTGTGAGACTGTGTCCTGTGTCTGCTGGAGGAGGAGAGGGGAGATTAAGAAAGCTCATAAAGAGAAGCTACGATTTTAGTTGAGTTTGGGAAAAATTAATTTACATATTAAAAAATGGGTATTCTAAACATTACAAACACAGTTCACACTCTAATCAAACATTGTTGGCATGCAATTCATGAAACTACCACAAATCTTTAATGGTTTCTGTTAACTATCAAATGACATTCAAGACATTTAAGATTTACTAACATTCAAGATTTTCCATAACCCAGTCTCAATAAAAACAAAGTTTACTCTATTTACAATCATATGATTCCACTTTTTCACCTTTAACACTCTATTACTGATGTTTTCTCTGACATTTTCACATACAAGATATATATACCTGAAATATAATAATATCTGAGTGTTTCCAAGTTGTAAACCAGTGTCTAAATATGCAAACTCTGGTCCAGTTTGTCCTTACTCTGGAGCCTCATAATCCTAAATAGCCAACATCCGCGTCACTGTCACTTATTTGGATTTACCACCAAAGTGAAAACCCATTTGTCATTCCAAGCATATGCAAAATATTCATAAAATTGATGGAAACATTATCCAATCTGTGTATCTCAGAAAGCACACTCACTTAGCCAAAGATCCTGGCTCCTCATGGGTCTTCTGAGGACTGACTTAAAAATAAGCCTGAGGGGCCAGCCCGGTGGAGCAGCAGTTAAGTTTGCACATTTGGCTTCTGTGGCCTGGGATTCGGCGGTTTGCATCCTGGGTGCGAACATACACACCGCTTGTCAAGCCATGCTGTGGCAGGAATCCCACGTATAAAGTAGAGGAAGATGGGCACAGATGTTAGCTCAGGGCATATCTTCCTCAAAAAAAAAAAAAAAAAAAAAAGCCTGAAGTCTCCAAAGGCAAGAGGCCAAAGGATAGGATTCCTCCTCATGGAAGAATTTATCTGCAGCATAAAAGCACTTGACTCATGCTGTAACACCAACGCACAACAGGGGCAAATGTAATGGTAGATTAAGAAGGTTGTACTGCAAGATAGCTTTGTCTGATTAGTTCAGTTTTTTCTTAATCTTAAATATTTTTACAATGGTATACACATATATTCGAATATTTGCTTATTTTGATCACAGATTTCTTGAAGCAATTTTCTTTATAGTGACTTAGAAGTGTGCCAGGATTGATGAGTAATAACTGCAATCTTTTGTGTGTTCTGAACATAGATCTTTTATTTTAGAAATAATTTTAAGTTGCTTTTGTGATTTATCAATCATACAATTATATGCTTTGAAAATAAAAATACGTTAATATTTCTTCTGAAATGTCGGCACTTGGGTCAAAGGCGATATTCGCCCATTAATATAACAAACCAAACAAAGAAAACAATTTGGTGTTGGTGAGAGGCTGCCTGGGATGAAAGCAGAAGTAAGGAGATTGCTACAGATTAAATCCGAAGGACTTGAGGACCTTTGCAATTGACCTGGACCTAGATTATCCGCGTGCAGAATTCATTTTTTTCTTGCTAGAGATGGAAGGAAATGTAACATTCTGGAAGAAGAATACTTTTTCTGTTATGAGTGATAATCTCTCAAAAGTACCTTAACACTTCACAATTTCTATCTGCTGACTATTTAAACGCTATAAAAGCACAGTAATATAAATAGAGCTTTGAATCACTTTAATTCATTTTTGCAAAAGGGAGAAAAATAAGATTAATTAACTAAATACTTACTGAGAATCAACTTTATGCTGTAGACACAAAATTATAACCATTACCATTAAGATGCTCACAGCCCAGAGGAGAGATGAAACAGTCCTATCACTGCTGGAGAACTTTGATCTTCTTCAGGCAAAGTCTCCAGACTTTGTTTTTACAAATCCTTTAACAAAGAAATGCTGACTTCAAGGCTTCTCTCAACACAGACATTGAAATATGTTTCCTGTATATGGCTCCATGGTGGTATTCAAAACGTGGTCCAGTCTTTCCCGGGCTCCCCTAAACTTTCAGTAGTTCTACAAGGTGAAAACTATTTTTATAATTATACTAAGACAACGTCATCCGCCTGTCTGGCTCTCAGTCTGTCTTGAGTATACAGTGAATTTTCTGAAGGCTACATCATATGTTTTGAATGAGAAGAGAAGATAGCCTTCTTCTATTCAGACAAGTTTCAAAGAGACTTAGATGTATGTAAAATAAAGCTGCTCTTTTCGCTAATCTATTGGTTTAGAAAATGTGGTTACATTTTTATCTGTGCTAAACTAATAAATAGGTAAATATATTTAGAAATCTAAATGATTAATTGTATAAAATAATCATAACATCTGTTATTTTGGATATAAAAAATGAAAATTCTTGAGCAAAATTAAATAAAAGAGGATAATTTGTAAAGCAATATTTTATCTACCAGCTTACTTTTCAGGATTAACATAAAAATATTGGTTAATTAGGTTTTATTATTTATGAATATTAAATTTCATGGGCAGCCATTAATTGTATAATTTCCAATTTGTAAAGAAAATAGAAAGAGGAAACGAAAATAACCCGTGTAATAGCAGAGTAAAAATAGTCAAGAAAAAAGAAAGAGATTTTAAGACTGATAAAAAAGGAAAGACAACTGTTTCCTGCATGAAACAGAATGTAAAAAAATATTTGTAAATCATATATTTGATGTGTCTGGTACCCAGAATATATAAAGAACATTTCAACTCAATAACATAAAGACAAATAACCTAATTTTAAAAATGGACAAAGGACTTGATTAGACATTTTCCCCAAGAAGATATACAAATGGTCAATAAGCACAGGAAAATATTCTCAACACTGTCAGTCATCAGGCACATGCCAATCAAAACCCACAGTGAGCGACTACTTCACACCATGAGGACGGCTATCATCAAAAAGGAGAAAATAACAAGTATTGGCAAGAATGTGGACAAATTGGTACCCTTGTACATTGCAGATGTCAATGTAAAATGGTTCAGCTACTGGGATAATTTGGTGGTTCCTCCAAAAATTAAATATAGAATAACTTCGCGACCCAGCAATTCCATTTCCACATATATGGTGATATAATTGAAAACAAGTACTCAAACTACTACATTTACACACATGTTCATAGCAGCACTATTCACAACAGCAAAAATTTATGCCCCAAATATCTATCAGTGGATGAATGGATAAAGAAATTGTAGTCTATAGATAAAATGGAATATTATTCAATCATAAAAAGGAGTGAAGTACTGATACATACTACGACATGGATGAACTTCAAAAACATTATGCTGAATGAGAGAAGCTAGACAAAAAAGGTCACGTATTATATGATTCTACCTATGTGAAATATCCAAAATTGGTAAATCACGACAAAAAAGGTGGATTGGTGTACATCAAGGATCAGAGACAGGGACAAACGAGGCACAACTGCTTCATGTGTGCTGGGTTTACTTTCAGGGTGATGAAAACGTTTTGGAACTGGATATAGGTGGTGGTTGTACAACACTGTGAATGTGCTAAATAAGACTAATTTCTTCACTTTAAAAAGGGTATTTTGTGTTATGTCAATTTTACCTCAATTAAAAATGCAAAAAAATAAAAAGCAAAACCAAAACTAGTTGTTTCAGCTGCAAAATTGCTCCGGGTGAATCTTTTCCAGGCCATAATTCCATCAACAATTTCATCTCCTGGGAGGTGGCTAAAAATATCAAATCTTAGGCCCCTCCACAGACCCACAGAGTCAGACTGAATTTTGAGAAGATCCCCAGGGGAATTACGTGCCATTCAACACTTGAGAATCGCTGCCGGAATTGACATGTGAACCACGTTGCCTTGGAATATCGTTCATCCCAGTATTTCAACGTATGACTGGTTTCACATTAAAGATGATAAATAGATTATTTCAGTGTTTCCCAACATGTTAAATCATAAGAGTCTGGGAAAGTCAGTTGATACATTGATAGATGGGACAGCTAGGTGCAAGTTCTTTAGGTTTGGGAATTAGGCAAGTTTAGAAAAACTTATATCAAGGCATACAAAATAAAATTTATCTAAACTTTTACTTTTAATAACAAGTCACTGAAAAATTCTTTTGATTTAGGGAGAGAGCTCAGTCCTTCCCCCTGTATCCTTGGAGTTAAAAAGCTCAACATTCATTCTTTCCTCCTTTTAGGAATGTTTAGGTTGAATGATTTGTGAAGCATCAATCTAGGTCATCACCCACCCTACTTCCCCCCTAAAAATAACACAGCAAATTATTGAGGGGAAAACCCGTATCTATATTTGGTTTCTAATTTTTTACCTGTTTTCAGTCTCTAACCAAGTAGACATTTTTGGAAGTGTGTCCAAGTTGCTATCACGTTATCCAATTATACTTCCTGGTAATTATCTTGAATGTAGGTTTACATTTTATTACCTCAAACAAAAGTTTCTCAAGCTTCTTAGCTACCCTGCCAACTCTAGATGTTGGAAGCAAACATTGATATTTGGTATTTTATACACATTTGGGGAGACGAGTCTTGGCTTTCTCTTCAAGTCAGAAGAAGAAAGAAGCAAAGTCTAGCTTTAGAGAAATGGTTTAGGAGGACTAAAATAAAATTCTGAATTTGAACTGCCTTCCATGCCATGAATAATGAAAAAGAATTGATTTTATACCACTACGGGAAAACTGAAATTCCCCAAAGTAACAAATCTATTTGCAAAATAATTCTGAAAGTATCAGTTGCTTTAAAGAATGAAATTATTCCTTGCCAAATTGAGAATACTGTTTTTCTTCTTCTTTTTGTTTGTTTATATTCCAAGAGGTTTCTCTAGAAAAGTATTAATTGCAGCATCATTTGTGGCTTATTAATTTGCCAATGAAGATTATCAATTATTATTTACGGATACTCAGAACAATGAAAAGAACAGATGGAGAAAGATGACTGTGTCGAGCAATCCAGTAATCTGATCATTTTATGTCTTTATTAGTCTCGATAATGTAAGCTTCACAAAGTCAGGGCTTTTTCAATATTTTTATTTTTCACGGATATATCTCCAAGACCTAAAACAGTGCCTGGCCAATATTCAATACACTCATTGGTTGAATAAATGAATGGTGGATGCAAAACAAAACTAATTTCGTACAGGAACTGTTTCCTCATCACTGTTGTCAATCTTCCTCAAGCATATCTCCAGCTAGTATTCCTAAAGAAATCCAGATAGAAAACTTGATAGATATAGATATACAGATCTTTCTGATTTCACTGGCAGACATTTGCGCTGAATTAAAATACATATATAGGTGTCTGAGAATGACAGGTGGAAAACATGAAATATGTATTTCTGAGATTTAGCATGGGTCACCAAGGAATTTTGTCAAGATCAATTTGTGATATCAAGGAATAAGTCAAAGCCAAGTGACAAGATGGGAACAAAAACTTTTAAGGCAACATGTTAAGGGTATTAGCAACAATTTACTTTAGTATTTCTCTTCTGATATATTTTCTTCCACCCTTATCCCCTGTGGATGGCTCTGCTCATATTACGTGGAGGGGAGTGATGTCTGTGGAACATGATTGGGTAAATCTGCCTTATTGGAAGCTTGAGAAAGCTTCACTCTCAAAGAGTGGCTTAAGCCTGAGCGTTGACTGAGATGTTATGGGGGGGAACCATGTGCCGATAACATCAACTAGGTTCTCCCACTCCTATGTTGCTGTGCTTTTGGTTGATCATCAGTATATTAAGGGCTATCGGTACAGGGAAACAGGTCCCATAAGTCTTAAAACATTCCAGTCAATAGATCTGAAAAAAGGATAATGATCAATTGATTGTTCTACTTATTCCACTTGAGCAGAGTTTTGTGTCATACTAACTCATAATGTCCAGGTGTGCCTGGGGGTTCTCTGGTCTTGAATTGTATGGCATCTCTCCTGAATTTAGCCATGTCTTAGAATGGAACACATGAAAGGAAACATGGCTACTCCAGGTCAAGGACTGTCCAGGGTCCCTACTTTGACATCTGGTTCCAGACAGGATATTTCCCTTGGCACATAGGTCAAAAAAGTGTTATGACAATTTTCCCAGGAAAGTGATTCATGAAGTGAATTCTTCAAGATTTGCCAACTTGGTATCTATTTCAAATATATAAATCTGTTTACTTCAGTCAAATCAGTAAGAAACATTCAAAATTTCAAACATATTCTATGCAGATAAAATAGCCACCTACTTAAGATTTTTAAATAATAAACTGCTTGGGAATAGGTAATTTTTGCAAATGGTCATTTCTAAAATATACTTGGGCAATATCCTTTAATACGCCAGTACAGGGTGAAACACAAAAGTTATATACTTGTGGTAGTTTTATTATTAAGGATTCAGAGAAAAATAGAGAAATATTGACACTGTAGAATCAAATAGGTCTAGACAATTATGTGATATGAAATGCATATAATTCTATGGACAAATGTGAGTATATAAAGAACATAAAAATGACAAGAGGATCACAACAAGGGCCAGTAGTATTTAAAAATGGATTTTTAAAATTTTTTGAGGAAGATTGGCCCTGAGCTAACATCTGTTGCCAATCTTCCTCTATTTTCTGTAGGATACCACCATAGCATGGCTCGATGAGTGATGCTAGGTCTGCACCCGGGATCCGAACCTGTGAACTCTGGGCTGTTGGAGCGGAGCATGCCAACTTAACCACTACGCCACTAGGCCTACCCCTAACAATGGAATTTTGAAAGCCTAACTTTAATCTTTGAAATTGTCTATGTTTTAATTATCTTTCTCTAATAATATTTAAAGAAGATCTTTCTTTGTATGTGGGTTATCTCAGACGGACTAAAAGAACCTCTGCCAAAATGTACACCTCCAAGTTTTATCACCTTCTTCAGGATAATTTTTTTTTTTGAGGAAGATTAGCCCTGAGCTAACATCTGCTGACAATCTTCCTCTTTTTGCTGAGGAAGACTGGCCCTGAGCTAACACCCATGCCCATCTTCCTCTACTTTATATGTGAGATGCCTGCCACAGCATGGCTCGCCAGGCTGTGCATAGTTTCTGTGGAACTAAATGATCAGATATAAGTAGGAAGGGGACAAATACACGACATTCCCCTCAGGAGCTGTAACTTCCCTGTGGTACAGAAGTGGAGACAATTGGCCAGTTCAGGGTCATTGAGAACACCTTGGAGCATGAGGGGGAAGATAGCAATCCAGTGACATCTGAATCCCGAGACAATTCCTGTCTCTGCTTCTTACCCGCTGTGCCAGTGTAGGCTTCTTATTTGAATCGCAATCTCAGTTTTCTCTTAAAAATAATTGCATCCTATTTGATAGGGGAAGAGTTGCCCCCAAGAGCGAAAATGTAACCCAGTGACGGTTATTTAGTAAGGAATGAGCAGGTCCACCATCCCTTATACAAAATGAGCATTGAAAACTGAGTATTTCTTCTACAATTGTGGTGCCAAAACGCATTTGGAAGTAAACTTGACCTGAGAGCATTTATAGTTCTTCTTTATCCTATTTATTGTGAATGTTCACACATTTTATTTCAGAATGTTAATATGTTTGATAAGAGGAGTTTCCCAGACTCTGGTTTTGCAGGTTATGTTGTAGTCGCTTTATTATGCAGTATAATTGTGGCATAATATTGGGAATATTTCTCCACACTTATCTGAAAAATATACAGTTAAGTTAAAAAAATGGGGGGAAATTTTCCATTTATACATTGCTTGCAAAAACTGGTCATATTTGAGTTGGGTTCCCTGACTCTTGGCTTACTGAATGTCATATAGCATCACATCATAGTTTGTCTGGTTTTATTTACTATTATTATTTTACATATCTGTGTCCCTCCCACTACACAAAGTCTCCTTGAGGAAAAGATGTCTTTCTTTTACATTTCTTTTCCCACAGCACCAGCCATCTGCTTTATCAATGAGAATCTCACTAAATAGTTTCTGAATTGAACCCTACTGGACTTTCATCTTCCTGCCTTGCCTCTCTTACAAACTCTGGGATTTGAATTACACCTCATAAACCTATTCTCAGGACTGAGCACCTCAAGTTCCCCACTATGCAGTTCCCAGAATACAATGCTCTAGCCAGTTGTCGCCAGTGGACCTTTGATCTGTGTCTCGTCTTGCACTGCAATGATCTGGAATACATTCCAGACCTCAGCCTCTCATCAACAGCTCATTTCCCTATTCACATTTATTTCTGTTTTTGCCTTTACCTCTCCATTCAAATACATGTGTTGAGTTTCAGGGATCTTTGTAAATATTGGGTCTTCAGTGATCTTACTAAAAGCAGACACCTAAGCAACTAGCATCTCTATACTTCTTCTCCATTTATAAAATCAGTGGTTCAATTATTTAAGTTCAGACAAGCAATTGCTTTTGCTGTAATGTTTCCTCTTTAGTTACCCATTCATCAGTGCCAATGAGCACTGCTTACTGCAAATCATTAGCTCGAAAATAAATGAACTGCAGTTGTAGAAAACAACTTTGAAACACTATAACTCAGAAGTGAAAGCAATGAGTTATTTATTTTTAAAGCACAGAAACGTCTGATGAAATGTATATTGCAGAATCATTATTTGATAAGTATCCTTTGCATTATTAAACAATTCTCTTATATTTGTTTTGATAATAGTAGAGAGATAGCACCATTAAATTTAGGCTTCGAAGGACTGTGGAAGCTATTTAATGAGGTAGAGCTCATAAGTATTTTCTCATATACACCAAAACTATATTTATTTTTAATCCCTTAACAGACCACTAGGAAATTAGAAATATTTACCAAACACCTCTGCAGATCTATTAAATATTGTGTATTTTGTCCCATGGAACCTCTTTTTATTCAATCTTCATTTTGCCCCAAGTAGAATTACTTCAGTTAGGATAGCCAGATTTAGCAAAAAAAAAAAAAAAAAAAAAAGACACAAATTTGAAATTCAGATGAATAAATGCATAAATAAATAATTTTTAGAATAAGTATTTCACATGCAAAGTATTGGGCACACCTTATATTTAAAAATTGTTCATTGTTTATCTAAATTTCAAGTTCAATGAGATAGTCTTTATGTTTTCTGGCAATCCTAACTTCCATATTAGTAGATTATTCAAAACAAATTATACCAATGATGAAGAAATGGAGAAAACAGGATATCATAATAGTATTTTCAGAAAAAATTTTAAAAATATAAAGAACTAGGCAAAATCATGTTCTCTAGGACATGGACAAGCAATCTCACACATCTCATTCTTCTATTACATATAGTAAAAACATTGCTACTTATTGTGGTGATTTTTAAAAGTTTTTTTCAAGTAAAATGCAAAAATAGGCATATATGTAAATCATAAGCAGGTAACCCAATAATTATTCAAAGTAACCATTCTCGATTTGAACAAGTACTTCAGTCAAGATATAGATATTAAGAATGTTCCATGTGTCTCCTCCTACTCACTAACTCTTCATCCCTTTTGAAAGGTAACCACTAATTTCTAACACCATAGATTAACTAGGCTGTTTCACCCTTTATACAAATCGATTTATATAGTATGTTTTCCCTAGCGTCTACAGTTTTACATTCAATATTACATTTGCAACATTTATCTAATTCAATATCATAACATCATATTCATGTAGCAATAATCAATTCAACTTATTTTTCATATATTATTCCACGTATGAGTACAATATAATCTATCTATTTGACTCGATAGATATTTGGGCTATTTCAAGGATTAGATACAATGAATAATAAATAAAGGTGCTGTGAACATACTTACAGATGTCTTTTAGTGAATGTGACACATGCATTTCTGATATATAAATACATACATAACATACACACACCCGCATTTCTGATTAATACACACGCACACATATACTCATTTTCTATGTTATAGAGTGTGTATATACTCACCTTTAGTAAGTTGAAGTAAATACAAGTATATTCAGCTTCAATAGCTCCTGTTAAACAGTAAGCTGAAGTCACTCCAACTCAAATCTCTGACAGTTACCTCTGCCCACATCCTCACCAAAACTTGATAGAGTCAGACTGTCTAATTTTAGCCACTACAGAGTGTGAGTTGTGGTAACAGATTTTAGTCTTTGTCTGATTACTACTGAGATTCACTAGCTTTTCATAAGCATATTGGCCATTTAAATATTCTCTTATGTTCAAGCCTCTAACTCGTTATACTAGTAGTTCTGTCATATAACGATGATAAGATATACACCCATATCAGATATATTTCATACCTCATGGATTTTTTTTCTTTGGGCTTTCACTTTGTCTTTTGATAATCATAAGTTATGAAAAAATGTGTCCAATTTATCAATCTTTTCCTTTATAGTAAAATCTTTCAGTGTCTTTCTTAAATAATCTTTTCCTAACCCAGGGTCATGAGGATATATTTCTATGTTATATTCTAGAAAGTCATTGCTTGGTATTTTCCATATAAGTCTAGACAACACATTAACATGAGATTGCTTTATAGTGTGAAGTATATGACAAGACTAATTTGTATTTTTCTTAAGAATATCATTAAAAAATTAGCCTAATATATAATCCTGTTTCTGGTCTTTCTATTCTATTTTATAGTCTATTTCTCTTGAAACCAATACTACATAGTCTTATTTGCATTATCTTTATAAAAATTCTTGATATTCTTACGATATTTTTTCTCCATTTACTTATTATGAGACTGATGTGATATTACTGTCATTTACTTCAGCTCTCTCTACATATATGATATTCCACAAAATATTATTTGGCCTGACTCAGAGTTCACTCAATGTTACTGCCCTATCTCTTGAGTATTTGTTGAAAACAATCAGTGGCAAACTGTTAAATATCATAGCTGCTGAGACAGTGATAGTAGTCGGGAAAATCAGGAACAAAATAGAAACCCAATAATTCTATATCCAGTAAAACTAATTTTCAAAAGCTAAAGAGAAATGAAGAGATTCCAAGATAAACAAAGAACTGAGAGAATATGTTTCTGGCATTCCTGTCCTCCAAGAAATACTGATGGAAGTCTTCAGGCTAAAGATAGTCTTGAATCCATAGAAGAGATAAAAAGCACTGGTAAAGATAACCTGATAACCAAATAAGTGAATTTAAAAGACAATTTAAACTTAATTTGTTTGTAACTTTTTTTACATCTTTTCAAAACTAAAACTTCATGCAACACTGGACATACTAGTTCTATTCCTGATCTTATAAGGAAAATATTCAGTTTTATCAACAAGTATGATAATAGTTGTGGTTTGTAGATGCCCTTTATCAAGCTGAGGAATTTCAGTTCTATTCTAATTTTGTTGATTGTTGTTATCATAAAACAACTCTGAGTTTTCTCAAATACTTTTTCTTTATCTATTGAAATGATCGTGTTGCGTATGTCCTTGAATTCTGTTAATGTGGTTTATTAAATTGATTGGTTTTATAGATTGAAATTTCCTTACATTCCTGGGATAAAACACATCAGTCACGGTGCATGATCTTTTTTTATATGTGACTAAACTTGTTTTGCTAGTATTTTGTTGACGAGTTTTGCATCTACATGCATAAGATATATTGGTCTGCACTGTTCTTTCCTAGTGATAGCCTTGTCTGGTTATGGCCTCAGGGTGATGCTGGAAACAAGGAATATGCATCCTCTTCGAATTTTTGAAGACTTTGTGAAGAGTTGGTATTAATCTTTCTTTAAACATTTGAAAGAATTCGCCAGTGAAACCATGTGGTTCTGGGCTTTTCTTTTTGTGAAGTTTTTAATTACTAATTCAATCTTTTTACTTTCTACAGATATTTTCAAATTTTGTAATTCTTCTTGAGTAAGTTTTGGTAACTTGTGTCTTTCTACAAATCAGCCATTTCATTTAGGTTATCTAATCTGTTGGCATGCATTGTTTATATCTTTCTTGTAAAATACTTTTGATTCCTACAAGGTCAGTATCAAAATGTTGTCTTTCATTCTTGATTTTAGTAAATTCAGGTTTTCCACATTTCATCTTGGGAGCTGAAAAATGACAAGGTGGTGAGTTCCCTGGATTTTCTTTTTTTTCTCATATACTCCAATGTGGGTGCTGGAGAAACCATAAAGCTGGGTACTGCAAGGGATGTAGACAAAGAAATTTCCAACAAAAGTCTACTCTCTCTAGCTAAAAGACCAGGAAAAGGGGGCCAGCCCCATGGCTGAGTGGTTGAGTTCATGCACTGCGCTTCAGAGGCCCAGGGTGTGGACACGGCATCACTCAACAAGCCACACTGAGGCAGCGTCCCACATGGCACAACTACAAGGACCCATAGCTAAAAATATACAATTGTGTACTGGGAGGCTTTTGGGAGAAAAAGGAAAAATAAAGACTTTAAAAAAATAAATAAATAAAAGACCAGGAAAAAGACAGATGCAGTCTAACTTTCAGACGATTACTAACAAGACAGTAAACTTTTAGACAATTACTGCTCTACTCCAGCCAAACACCACAGAAGACATATGGTTCTACCCCCGTCCATGTCAGCAAAGGCCAAAGGGGAACCTAGACTTCCACTTCACTAGCTGTAATGAGGAGCCCTAAAATTCCAATCAGGAAAATGTTAGAGAAGGCCAAGAAGTGAGCCAAGACTTCCATCTCTACTACGCAATAATGAACACCTGCACTTCCAGAGATGAGCCCAGTGGAAATTGTTTGGGGAGCATAGACTTTCATCCTCATGTAGCAATAATGAAGGGACAGTCTCAAAGAAGGTCTCGTAGAGAGTCAGGATTTTTACTCTATTCCTGTGGGAAGAAGTAAGGAGGCACTCTTATTCATCCCAAACAGGAAGGCATCAATGGAAGCCAAGTAGGGAGCTAAAATTCCAACCTCCACATGAGTCATAAGCCCACCCACCCAATTGTCAACAGAGGCCAAGTGGAGAAGCTAGACTTGTACCCCTACCTCATATAAGGAAGCGATGCCCGCCCTTCCTCTGCCGAGGCTGTCGTAGAAGAAGCTAGTTAAAACAGAATGTTTAAGTAAGATCCAGTCTCATAAAATAATACTCACAATGCCCAAGTTTCAATCGAAAATCATACACCATACCAAGAACTATAAAGATCTCAAAGTTAAAAAAAACGACAATCAATGAGTACTCATACCAAGAGGACAGAGATATTAGAACTATCCAACAAATATTTTAAAGTACTCATCATGAAATTGCTTCAAATAGCAATCGCCAACATGCGTGAAACAAATGAAAAAGTAGAAAAACTCAGCAAAGAAATAAAGTTTTGGCAAAGAACTTAAAAACATGAAGAATCAAATGGAAATTTTAGAATGAAAAAGTAAAATAGCTACATTTAAAAAAAAAATCTCAATCGAGGGGCTCAACAACAGAATGGAGAGGAGAAAGGAAATAACTAGTAACCTAGAGAGAGAAAAACAGAAAATAATCCATCCCCACCCCCCAAAAAAGGCTGAAATCCCCCAAAGAGTCTGAGTGTCCTGGAGGACTATACCAAAAGATCAAAAAATCTGTGCCATGTACTTCTGGAAGGAGAGGAGAAAGAGGGCGGGCCTGAAAAACATTTAAATAAATAATTCATCTGACAGAACTTGACAGAAAATTAGCAAGAATTTGGAAGACACCATAAACCAACAGGATTTAACCAATATTTATAGAACCGTTGATGGAACAATAGGATATACATTCGTTTCAAGTGCCCGTGGAGCATTATATCAGATAGACCATATCCCAGGCGATGAAGCAAACCTTAACACATTTAAAATAATTGAAACAATGCAGAATATTCTCTCTGTTCACATAGAATCAACTAGAAATAAATAACAGGGAAATATTCAAACACTTGGAAACTATCAGTACAGTTCTAAATTATCCATGGATCAAGGAGGAATCTCAAGGGAAGTAAAACAATCTTTTTAACTGAATGAAAATAAAATACAATGTATCAGAGCATTGCTAAGAGGGAAAAGTATAATAAAAATGCGAACATTAGAAAAGAGGGGGGCCAGCCGCACTGCTGAGTGGTTAAGTTCCCATGTTCTGCTTCAGTGGCCCAGGGTTTTGCCAATTCGGATCCTGGGTCCAGACATGGCACCACTCATGAAGCCATGCTGAGGTGGTGTCCCACATGGCACAGCCAGAAGGACCTACAACTAGAATATACAACTATGTGCTGGGGTCTTTGGGGAGAAGAAGAAGAAAAGAAAACAAAAAAATGAAGAATGGCAACAGATGTTAACTCAGGTGCCAATCTTAAAATTAAAAAAAAAGAAAAGAGGAACAATTTCATATCAATAATCCAAGCTTCCAATTCAAGAACCTTAGAAAAAGAAGAGTATAAGTCCAAAGAGAGCAGAAGGATGTCAATAATTAACATAGAAAAATAATAGAGAAAATCAATGAAGCAAATAGCTGGTTCTTTGAAATTTTTAATAAAATTAAGAAAGTCCTAGCCAAATTGATGATGAAAAAATTAGAGAAGATGTAGATAACCAATATCAGGACTGAAACTGGGAATACTAGTACAGACCCTTCAAATATCAAACGATAACAAAGAACGCTATCTAAAACTTTATACACATAAATTTAACAACCTTGATGAAATGGAGCAATTCACTGAAAAACACAAACTACTAGAACTTACCCAAGGTTAAATAAATTATTGGAATAGCTCTATAACTATTAAGGAAAGTGAATTTGTCATTTAAACGCTACTATAACAGAAATTTCCAGTCCCAGGTGGTTTTACTGAAAAATCCTACCAAATATGTAAAGAAGAATTAATACCTATTCTAACCAATCTCTCCCAGAAAATACTAGTGGAGGAAACCCTCCCATTTAATTTTATGAAGCTAGTATCCTACTAAATTCAAAACTTGAGAAAGACAATAAAAAAAAAGAATGAAAATTATAAAGCATTATCCCTCATAAATGTAAAGGCAAAAAATTCTCAACAAAATATTATCAAAAGGAATTCGGCAATATATAAAAAGAAATTTACACAGTAACCAAATAGGATTTGTTCTAGGGGTACAACTCTTGCCTATTATTTGAAAATCAATAACATTATACTGAGGGGTGAAAGACTGAATGTCTTCCTCCTAAGATCAGGCAAAGAGCAAGGAAATCAGTTCTTACCATTCTTATTTATTATCATGGTGGATGTTTTACCTGTGCAATAAAGTAAGAAAGATAAATAAAATTTACACAAATCAGAAAGGAAGACATTAAACTGTCTCTAATGACAGATTACATGATTGTAACCTGTCTAGAGTTGTAATCTGATCTGCATTGGAAATCTTAAGAAATCTAAAAACACCAAAAAAAAAACCTCTCCAAGAATTAATAAGTTCAGCAAGGTCAAAGGATGCAAAATAAATACCAAAAGATCTTTTGTATTTCCATAGAGTAGTAATGAATATGTGCAACTGAAATTAAAAATAACATATAATTTAAGGGGCCGACCCTGTGGTGCAGCAGTTAAGCTTGCACGTTCTGCTTTGGTGACCTGGGGTTCTCCAGTTCAGATCCCCAGCGCGGTCCTAACGCACTTCTTATCAAGCCATGCTGTGACAGGCATCCCACATTTGCAATAAAGGAAGATGGGCACAGATGTTAGCTCAGGGCTAGTCTTCCTCAGCAAAAAGAGGAGGATTGGAAGCAGATGTTAGCTCTGGGCTAATCTTCCTCAAAAAAAAAAAAATATATATATCATTTACAATTCCAAAAAATATATATATTGAGATGCAAATTTAGCAAAACCTGTGAAGGATTTGTATACTTAAAACTACACAACATTGATGAAAGAAATCAAAAAAAGATATAAACAAACATACTATATTTATGGATTGGAAGACTCAACATAGTAAAGATGTCAATTCTCCCCAAATTGATGAAAATGTTTAGTGCAATTCCTATCAAAATCCCAGCAAGATATTTTTTAGATATGTATAAGATTATTCTAAAATATACATGACAAGATAAAGGAAATGAATAGTTAAAACAATTTGGGGAAAATAGAATGAAGAGGGAAGAATAAGTCTACTTGACGCCATGACTTATTACACAGCTACAGCAATAAAGACTCTGCTATTTGTGCAGGCATAGACATGGATCCATGGAATGGAGTAGAGAACCAAGAGGTAAACTCACATAAATACGCCCAGATAGTTTTTGACAAAGGTGCAAAAGTAGTGGAGGAAAGATACTCTTTTCAACAAATAGTGCTGGGACATGAAATTTCACAAATCGAACGTCTAATGCAAAAATCACTCAAAATGGATCATAGATTTAAATATAAAGCAAAACCCACAAAATTTTCAGAAAAACATCACAGAAGAAAATTTGGGAAACATAAGGCTAGGCAAAGAGATTTTACAGCAAAAGACAATTAATAAAAGGAAAATTCGATGAGGAGAAGTCAATAAGATAAAAATTGATAAAAGGAAATTTTGATAAGTTGGACAAAATTGATACTTATATTAAATTTAAAACATCGCTCAGTGAAAGACTCTGTTAATAGAATAAAAGTACAAGCTATCAACTGAGAGAATATATTTGCAGATCATATATCGACATAGGACTGCTACCTGGAATACATAAAAACTCTCAAAACTCAAGAGTAAACAAACAATTTAGAAAGTGAACAAAAGACATGAAGAATTATTTCAGCAAAGAGGATATACAAATGGCAAAAATGCCTATGAAAAGATGTTCAACATTATTAGCTATTAGAGAAATGCAAATTTAAACCACAATAAGATGTCATCACATACTTATTAAAAACGGCTAGAATTAAACACAATAACAGGACCAAATGCTGGTGAGGATGTGGGGACACCACATCATTCATGCGTTGCTATTTGGAATGCAATGCCGTTAAAACAGTTTGGCTATGTTTTAAAAAACTAAACATGTAACTAACAAACGACCTAGCAATTCCACTCCTGGGCTTTTATCCCAGAGGAATGAAAACTTACGTCCGACCAAAGAGTGTACATCTACATGTGTAGTAGCTTTGTTCATACTAGCCAAAATCTAGTAATCCAGATGTGCTTCAGTAGGTGATCTTAAAAAACCTGAGACGAAAGGATGAACTATTGATATATGCAACATTTTGGAAGAATCTCCAGAGTATTAAGCTGAGTGCAAAAAGCCAATATCTAAGGTTACATACCATATAATTTGATTTATATACAACATTTTTGAAAGGATAAAATTATAAAGATGGGAAATATATTAGTATTTGCCAGTGACTAATGGGGTTTAGGAGGAGGGAGAGAAATGGCGAGGGAGACAGATGGGCAACATGAGGGGTCCCTGTGGTGACAGCAATATTCTGCATTGTGGCTGTGTCACTGGAATATCCTGGTTGTGATACTGTAGTATAGTTTTGCAAGATATTGCCTTTCAGGAAAACTGGGGAAAGGGTACATGTCTATATATTTTATTACAACTGCATATGAGTCTAAAATTCTCAAAAACATTAAGTTAAAAATAAAGGGAAAAAAAAAAGACAAGGAGAGACAGAGCTTGAAGAAAACAGATTGAAAAATAATAATAAAATGTGTGTTCCAAACACTAAATATCCAAATAAAATGAATTTTAGAAAGAAAGAGAAAACAATGGAGGGAATCTTCAAACAAATAATTAAAGAAAATTTTTCTGAATTATAGAAATTTGATATTTGATTTAAATGTGTCATGTCATCCCCAGCACAGTAAATGGACTCTGTCAACCTGGGTGCTGAAAGCAAAAGGTGAGAGAAGGACTTGGTTGCAGGTAGTTTGTTTGGGAGGTGATTCCTGGGAGGAAAAAGGGGGAGAAGGGAAGCTGGAACACAAAAGCTAACAGAAGAATGTGTGCTCACCGCTATGGACAACTGCCACTCAATTCCACAGGGCTGTTCAGAAGATGTCCAGGACTTCAGGACTGTACCTTGGCTTCCAGTGCTGCTACTAAGAAGTTTGAGGCCTTTCTGATTGTTGAGGTTATATGTAATTTGATTTCTACCTCTTTGGAAGTTCTTTGGATCTTCTCTTCATCCATAGTGTTCTGAAATTTCATAATGATATACTTCAATTTTGGTCCATATATCAGATGTTCCCTGGGCCCCACATCACGTCCTCTCAGCCACAATCCTGATTATAGCCATGGCTGCAAAAGATAGTCCCTTACAGTTTATCATCTAAATCATCTCTCCTTAATAAACACCGAGAGTTGTTTTGTTTTGTTTTCTTCCCTGTGGGAGGATTTACATGTAAGTTCAAGAGTCACAATGCTTCTCATGAGCAACACTGAAAGCCAACATGTCAGAGAGCAATATCCTTAAAATTCTAAGGAAAAAAATATTTGCAACTAGAATTCTACAAACAGCCTAGAATTCCATACTCAGTAAATTAGTAATTAAACATAAGATTTCAATAGAAATAATTTTCAGGTATTCAATTCAAAAAGTTTACCTCCACATGCTTTTTGTCGAGAAGGTACAGGAAGCAATGTTTCACATAAATTTAGGGAAGAAACTAAGAAAGATGAAACCATCAGATCTAGTGAACAGGAGATTGAAACACGAAAGAAAGAAAGGGAATTCCTGCAAAAGTATTTGCTTAGGAGTGTTAATGTAAACAGTGACTATTGCTCTATTCAAAATTATCCTTTAACTGCCCCAGGCTGATGAAAACCAGGAAGCAACATGTGCTTATGGAAGTGGATTTACCACAAGGCTAATAAAATTTAAATGTGTGGAGTCTTAGTAATGTGTTCATATGTTCACGTACTTTTTGTAAAGTTTGCAAAAGTAAAATATTTTAATTGCAATTTGTAAAGAATATTGTTTCTTTCCACTTAAATTCCCATTGATCTTGTTTTCCACAATTTTGGTAGTGCTACAACGACCATGGGCATTTTCAGGATCTGGCTAAGGAGTGGTTGATTTAGTAACCTCTAACTAACTAGTTTGGAGGTAATGGGCTATGTTTTTATGATTCTCTTCATTTCTGTGAGTTGTAAAGTCACGGATAGCTATTTCGGTGTGGGGACGGTGTCCAGTTATACTCCTACTGTTCATTCCAGCTGCAACGTTACATGGATATAAGCCAGAGTCATATTAAGATATGATGCATCATATGCAAGATAGCACTGAAGAATGTGTATAATAGAGGAGAAATAGGTTTAAATTATTTTAAACTACACTGTGAGAAATTCTCCCACATCTTACATCTCATGTATGAAAAATTTGATGGACTTTTCCTGTAATTTGGTGATCATACAAAAAATTTACATAACATTGTCAATAACACATTGTAACCCTAAAAATATTTCTAAATTATAAATAATTTCAAAATTAACACATTTTAATAACATTAAAAAACCATCATAGGAAAATGACTGAACTGTCTTTCTAAGCCCCTTATAGAAAATACTATTTTCTGTTTGTCACCATATAAAGAAACAATCAATAGGATAGAGCAAAAAGCACATAGAAAACTATTATAAATGTTTGTTAGGCAGTTACCTAATTCAAATATCATGTTATTTTCTAAATTTTATAATATTTATGGCATTTCTCAGCTTTTACATAAAATGTGTTATGATTTATTTACTTGTTTGAAATAAGTACACAGTTTACTTATTTCATAAAGGTGGCCCCTCCTTCAAATTGCATAAACTTCAGGAACCACATGGGGATTTTGCGAGCTGAGAGGGGCAGGGAGGCAAGGAGGAGGGCGTTCTGATTCTCCACAATAAGAAATAGTTGATAATGACTGCATTGAAATAAAGTAGATAAGCATGTCATTTAGAAATACGAGGGATAATACCATAAATAGCAAAACTGATTAAAATACACTGAAAAATTATCCATTCTCATTTCTCTACCTCAAAAGCAGCCTCTTTTAATGAATTAATTATTAGCCTGAAAAACTTGCATAGTTAAAAATAAGTTTAAAAGTAACATCTAGATTTAAAAAAAAGAGAGAGCTGCCTGAGTAGTTTGAGAGCAGAAGTTACTATTTCAGACAGTGCAGGCCACTTCTGAATCATGAAGTCTTCAAAGGCTCTGTAACTGGTGGTTGTGTCTAATATGTGTTATATAAGAATAACATGGAATGATTGGAATAATAGATGAATATTATTCAAATTTGCTTATAAAACTATAGCATAGACCTTTTAAAAGAATGGCTGTAACTCAGAGTGGTTCTTCAAGTCCAGCAAAGATACAGGTTTTTGTGCACGTGTGCTTGACTGGCCCTACGCAGTTCACACTGCGTTTGACGACGTTTTGAGATCATTTAACTTCTCCTACTCTCCATTTGAATTGTGTCAAAAAAGGATAACAACAAACCTCAAAATACATAAGAGAGGTATGCTAGCAACTATCTCAGGCCTGCATGTGACTCCTGGACTTTATCAACAGCTTGTCACACACCTAACCATAGCACAAAACCAACACATCAACCGATCTGCACGCAGGATAGTTTCAATGTCATTCTGAACTCTCAGTTGCTGAAGTGAATGTGTACTTTGGAAATCACCCACTTTGTTACCAAAAATAGATTTTATGGTAGTGTAAATTCTCATTTCACTCCAAATTCTAGAAATTATACTTATTTTAATTTTCTTTTCTATTCTTGATTATATAAAACATTGCTCTATAAAATTACAGCAATGATTTAATATTTTCATATGTAAAATAAAAGATTAAAGTCCCTCTAAAAAACTAAAAATTTTATTTTATGTGACCTATAATGATATAAATTGCCTTATTGGGATTTGGCTAAAGATACATTTTTTTTATTAAAGAGGAATTTCATATAATCTCATGTAAGAATAGTTTAACAATATTTATATTTAAGCTATATCTAAAAATGAAGACTATTTTTTATTAGTGTGCCTTTTTTTAAACCATGTTGATTCAGTGTAGAATTCATGAATATCTGAGAAAGCAAACCATAATATTAGAATAATCTTGTTTATACAATAAATAGAAATTTTGAATACAGTATTTTCTTGCCCACATTATATTGATAAGAATGTTTTAAAATAGTTTATTCTCCTTTTGAATTAATATTAAGTAAATGAGATAAATTCAATAAATAAATATGGAAATTCAAAATGCGTACAAGGTAATCAATACATGTTGGTTCTTTTCCCTTCTCCTTAAAGACATGCAATAGTTTTAGAGAAATTGTCCTATGACTATTATTAGTTTCCTAAAAACAAATTCACAAACTTACTATCAATTTTTCATTTCATATAAGGTCCTTGCAGGAAAACCCTATATTTCATATGACATTAAAAACAGATGCTGAGAAAATTACTATATCTAATATATTTTTAAAACTTTTGTTTATTAACTTTGTAATACTTAATTCTATAAAAGAGATTTTACAGGATAAAAATATGTTTTATATTCTCCTTTATTTCCCATTCTTTTCAAGTCCAGTTCTACATGAGAAATTGCTAATTTTTTTCTAAAATTGATGGAATATGTTTTTATCTAAACTGGTAAAAGAAATAAGCAAAATCATGTAGCTCTGGGATCTGAATTATATGGATGATTTTGCATATGTGTAAATATCAACTAAGGAAAGAAGTTTGTAACATTGATTTTTAAACTGATACAGATTAATAGAATTGAGAACAAGTTCAGAGAAATGCATGGTTTTATTTGCATTCTCTATTTTGTTCATGAATATAAAATAGCCATTTGTCAATCTCCATGCAGAAATGGATAAAAAATTTCATGGTATTGTCGTATCTTATTTGACATCATAGAATATGCATGCATTTTGTCTGTGCAGTGGGCTGGTGGTTCAGCCTGGGCCTGATGATCATGGAGGAAACAATGAGGTGAATTTCCACAAAACAGTCTGAAAATCAAAGTTGGTTTAATGTTGGCTAAAAAATGAGGTATTTTAGAAGTAATCTCCTACATCTTATTTAATTAATGCTTACTACAACACTATGAAATAGAAAGAGAAAATATCTAAAGTTATTCAAAACATATACTCTAACAGATTATTCAGGCCATGGATTTCATTGTTGAAATAATATGTGGGATTTCCCATTTATAGAGAAATTATTAATATTGAAAAAATGAGCTTTTTTTTGGTTTTGTTTATGTTTTCTAAAAGAATATTTTATGAAAGTTTGCTTAAATTACCTCAAACTATTTTATTCTCAAGTTTACATCATATTCCTTTCTCTTGGAAATTAATTGTTCCTATTTGTATCCTTTACAAGATTTTCATTCTAAGAGGGAACCCAAGAGCATGCTATTATAAAGCACCCCAGCGAGCTTACAAAGGAGGAGAGTAATCTGGATCAGCACTGACGGTCTTCACACAGTCCTAGTGCTTCTGAACAGGCCTCTGCAGCCCTGAGAAGATGGGTGACATCAGAACTTCATTAAAAGCTCTGCTCCAGTAACGACAATTCAGGGTGCTTTTGTCCATACTTGTAAAAACACGTTTTCAAAAGAATTCCCTTATGCCAACTAGTTGCAAAGTGAAACATGCCAAATTGGGAAAACGAGTGGAGGTAAACTCTATTTTCAATGGGAAAAAAACATATCTAGGGCCAGCCCCAGTGGCCTAGTGGTTAAGTACAGCACATTCCACTTTGGTGGCCTACGTTCAGTTCCCAGGCATGGACCTACACCACTCGCCTGTCAGTGGCCATGCTGTGGCAGCGGCTCACATACAGAAAGAAGCTTGGCTGTGGATGTTACCTCAGAGTAAATCTTCCTCAGCAAAGAAAGTGCAAAAAAACCCCCCTACATCTAGCAAAATTGTGTTTAAAATGATGGCTTAAGTCCAATGATGCATCAATTGCAAATATTTAAGGATTATTTAGAATAAAAATGGTTTAAAGTTATGTACTATATCATTTAAGGAAAAATGAAACAATATATGTTATACTAAATTGAATGAATAAGAGTAGAGCAATTAGTTTTTAATTCTATCCACTTGCATGCAATAACTCATTTCCAAATCCTCTATCTTCTTCCAACATTATTCCAAAGATGTGAAATAAAAATAGACAGGCAAGGACTTGAACACAGGTGCTGCTTGTTACTGATCTGGTATCTCAGATAACATTTAAATTTTCTGAAATATTCAGTTTGCTCATCAATAAAATGGTAATACTGTTGTTAAATTTTTGCATTGAAGTTATTGTTGAAATAAAAGTGAGATGACATATTCAAATGATATAGCAACATCCTTCTCTAAAGATTTATGCCTGAAAGCTTTCAATTTATATACTAATCTACATTAATGATGATGAAGAAAAGGGTGTAATAATAATAATGATGATGATGATGATATCATCTCTAACATTTACGAGGTATTGCTATATGCCAAGCATTCTTTTAAGTACTTTAAAATTGTCACCTAAGTAGTTCCTAAGAAAACCCCTATACTACTGTATCCTTTTGTTTTTTTGAACCAGAAATTAAGGCACACAGAGGTCAAAAAACTTACCAAAAGCTCACAACTAGAATCAGGCTTGAAATGGCTGCCTGACAATAGACTTTATCTCAAACTAACGACTGTGAAAAGACACTGTAGCATTGATTTAATTTCCAATTAAAATATTTATTTCTCCTTTTATTTAGGCTAGCCTGTTTTTTGGTCGGAGGGAAGTGGCAAGGACCCCATGCACTGTGATATCCCTTCTAATTCTCTAGCTCTGATTGCACATTGTCCACACAAAGCGTCTATTATACACCGTCTCCGCCTTCATTCAACATCATGATCTTCATCATCATCTAAAAAGTAATTTTCACATACTTCAGTTTTCCTGCATATAGAGAATATTTGAAGAGTTAGCGCAGCAATAGATGTGTTTAATTCACGTGAGTAAGGTCAAAGAAGGGAAGCACTTCCTCGTAGGTGAAATCATTCTTAAGCGACAGAGCCTGTCCTTACCCCACGTACTCATACTCCAGGTACTGTGCACTTCCCAGTATTCCAAAATGGTCGATGTTAACCAGAATGAACTTTCAATTTGGAAGTAAAGTTAGTAATTCTTAACAGATTCTGAACATACATCCTACATATTCTAAATTGTTTGTGGGAGTTTGGTTAAATGAGTAGAAATGGTTATTTACATAAAGTATTATTTTTAACAGCCATTTTATTACATTTTAAAGGTTGTATATATTCCTGAAAATTACCATTTGACATTAATTTTCACACTAAAAAATTAGCTGTTGCATAATTTCAAGTGATGAGAAACAATCTGTTTAAACCTGCCATGAGCTTAAAATTTTAACTTTGTTAATAACCAGCATTATTACTATTTTAAGTAAAACCTTTTAAAATTTGTTGACATATAATGCTACTTAGTTACATGACAATTTTGATATTTAAAATTAAATTATATTTACAGTAAATTAGTTTATATTTTTAAATTGTTAATATTTTATTGTCAAGAAAAATAACGTAAGTTATATTTACTAAAGTAGACATATATCATTGTTCTTCATGCTTCATTGGATACACAAATTATGCATTGGGGAGTATAAATTTGTCATATTGTAAATATTTCATGTACTAAATTAATTTTTCTTACATTTTTTTAAAGAAAATAGCTGTGAAATTTTATTAACAAATTATCTTAATTCAGTGATAAAGCATATGTCTTAAATTTTAATTTTATAGAGGGCAGGAAACGTGTTGAAAGCATTATATACAGCATGTGGTAGTTTATACAGATAAATATGTATACTTAATAAATCCTTTTGAATCTGACAATAGGAGGCAGTATCAACTACAAAAGAAAGGGAAATATATGCATATTGCACAAGGAAATTTTTACTAAAATATCTCTGTATGTTCTATATTTTTCAGAATATATTAGTACCCTAGCAATCATAATTATTTTGAAATTAATTGTCCTTTATGAAAACTCATGCATTAGCTTTTTAGATGTGTCAGCCACATAGCGAGGGTAGGGACACAAAAATGAATGAAACACCCCAGGCTTGAGTAGCTTACAGTCTAATAAAGGAAATAGACCTGTAAACACATGATTAGAGAATGCTACAATGATTGTTAGCTCTGTGAGGTTTATACTGAGTGATCCCTGAGAAGAGATAAAGGGTGATATTTGAACTAAACTTTGATAGCTACATAGGAGTTTAACAGTGGAGAAAGGGTAAGGAGAAATTTCTCGGTCAAGGAAAAAAGTTTGTGCAAACGTACGAATAGCAAAGGAAGATAACCTATCAATAAAAAGTTGGAAGCTCAATGTGCTGTTTTTTAGTTAGTGAGAATTTGAGAGGAGTGGGAAATTAAAGTCTAGAATTATTCTATCCTATGGACATCAGAGATAAAGAAATTTTAGGATTGTAATGGACTTGATGAATACACGTTTTGAAAAGATCTGCTGTCGGTGGAAAAGAAAAAGAATTGAAAGGAGAAGGAAAGAATAGGAAATCAGCAGGAACAAAAATACAAAATTTCATCGAGACAGATACAAAAGATCTGCAACAAAGAAGCAGGAGATGTGCCATAGAGAATCAAGAATTATTTAGTAAACATATTCAACAATGCTTGGTGACTAATGGATGTAATAGGTGACAAAAATAGTAACTAACGATGTTTCTGAAGCTGTCAGCTGGAGACCCTGGGTGAGGCGCAAGAATCCATCACAGTGGAACTTCCTTATTGCTAGCCCAGGTGCCTCCACTTGGAAGCTGCCTTGTGGGAGCCTTCTGTTGCGGCCTTCCTCAGGTGCCCCTGGTGAGACTCCAGTAGGGGAGGTGGGGGTGCCTTAAAGACACCTTTCTCCCCTCTGACTTGGTAATCAGTATTTTCCACTCTTAGTCCCACCCTCTCTCCCTCCTCTCAGCTCCCGGGGCTTCATAGAAGGGCAGGAACCTTTTATTTAGGAAGCCTTTGGCGATGAGTTGATTTACCCCATGTGTGCTGATCACCTGCCCTCACTCGTTGTGGTTCCACGAGGAAAAGGGGAATGTTGGCGATGCGGATACTTTCTTTCTGGTTTCTTGGTTATACTATTGCAGTTAGTAAATTCGTAATTGTTGCTTGATTTTCGCTTGTTGTTTTAATCAACCAACAATCTCCAGTTCAGCTCTCAACAGTAAGTGGGTATAACCACATGCCCAGGAATGAACGTGGGTTAATCTGGAGGGAGTTCCCAGCCAATAAAAGCCAACAGGTTGACACAAGGTAAACCTTCATTAAGGGTAGTTATTATTTATTGCTGTATCAGGAGAGGCCGATTAAAAACATAAAAGCTGTACACTAACATTTCTTTAGGCTTCCATCACCCTATAACCTTCCCTAACCACTGGCCTCAGAATGAATTATTTTGTAGGCAGTCTCCATCTAATGAAGGAGGAATGGTGTGCCAATCTTTTTTATGATATAGCTTTCAAGTAAAATGGGTTTTTATGTGGACAATGGCGGGGGTAATCTTTAATATTAATTTCATTTTGTAATATGCGTCATCTTTACTAATTAGTTATTAGTGGCATATTTCATTTCTGAAATAGAGACAGATTTAAGGACAAAAAGAATTTCTTATTAATCTTTGTGTTCCCTGATGGCAAACTCATTGTCTGACACATATAGGTGATCAAAATGTTATAACTGAATGAAACTATTGTTATGTACTACAAAAGCAACAACAAAAGAGCAACAACCAAAAATACTTTCATAGGTAACAGAATCGTGTGCTAGTGATAATATTGGTATTAGTGATGATCTTCATAATAAGGAGAGCTACCATCTACCAGATGCTTTAAGCTCTAGGCTATATCCCTTCTGAAAACAAAAGTAGCAAAGATAGAAACAAACAGAGCCTGCATTTGGTCCTCCGGATTCAGCCTTCGAAGCAGAGAACTCCTTGGTCATTCACTTTCATGTGCCAGATTATTTTCTCTCTCTCTCTCATAAACTTTGAATTATGTTTCTACCAGTGTCTATCATTTGAAACCAAACAGGTACTGATTACTACACTCTGGAAAATTAGAAAAAGTGAGTAATTGGCTCAGTTTATAAGTAATATGCTGGGCTTATAGAGGTTGTCATTTTCACAGAGCCTTAGAAACACTGAAAGATAGAGATGACAAAACACATGCAGCTTCCTGACATGCAACATGGCTTTTGCAATATCAATGCTTGTGTAATTTACATTAAAAGTATCTTCCATCAGAAAGGACTTCTGGAGGACAGGCAAATTTCTACCTTTTTTCTGTTTAATTTATAAGCAGAAGATAACTTCAAGCCCTGAAGAAGTAATATTTTGGTGAGACTATTTGTGTTTAAAATGGAGAAAGAGACACTTGTTGAGAGGCAACTGAACCTCCACCTACTTGCTCTCCAGACTTTCCCACACCTGCTTCTAACTGAAATGACTAATGAAATACAAAAAGAGAGGGGAACGGAAATCCATGTGAAATTAGAGAATGTTTCTTCACCATTTTAGAAGCACCAAGTAATTGTTTGCTATGTAGAGTGTAAGGAAACATATTAAAATAATAACAAATCTAGGACTCATTCAGTCTCTGGAAAGCCTGCCAGATCAGATCCTGGCAGAGTGCCATTTGTGTTCAATAAGATGAACCATGGGGCAAATGAGAGTGAATTTCCAACCTTGGCAATGCCACTGGGGATGCATTTTTGTTGCTTTAAGCCAAAAAAATGAGAGTGTGTTTGGCCAGGTTTGTTCCTGGCTTAGACTTGGAGCCCTCCTAGAGCAGAAGGCTCTAACAGGCAAAATCATGGGATATGCTGTGGTTGGCTCTTAAGAAAGTCAGATATTCCAGGCAAACACCAGGGACTCTGCCGACGCTGACTCCTGGCTGCCACACCAACCACTAAAAAGACACTCTCAGACAGAAGGCTGAACTCCCTGCCGTGAATGACTAGACTATTTCCAGCTTCCTCCCTTCCCGGCTCTTCCTAGCTCATGGCACCTCTTTTGTAATGTGATAAAAATCTTTAAAGTATATCTTAAATTTTCTTTTTTCACTTTGCAGGTCCTTAGACATTTGGATTAGGACCTGTTATCGATCTCTGACAAAACCAAGCTCAACTCGAATTTCCTATCAAGCCTTAGTAGCAAAGTATAGACTTCATTCTTTAAGTGTGAGCTAAGAAAAATGCCATCCTAACTAGGAATAAATAGTGTTTTTCCAAGAAATAGGAGTAAATTTTAGACAAATTTGAATTCATAGTCTCAAGAGATTGAAGAGTTCTTTACAGAGCCAGAAAAAAGATTTCGCTAAGATGAAAGATCCACATGGTGAATTGGGATCTGCACTACGCAGCGAACATTTTCTATGCTGCAGAAAGTTAAAGTGATAAAGTAGAAAGTAAATGCAAGAAATTCTCCCAGCCCTGGAATTCAGAAAATATTAGTGAATAGGTGAGAATGGTGAGGAAAAGAAAAGAATATGGCAGATGCATTAAATAGACCAGTCTATACTCACGCAACAACGTTCCTAAACTAAGAGTTTGAAAAGGGGAAGAGAAAATCTCAAATAAATTTAGCGATTTGGTTCATCATGAAAAACTAAACCAGAAAAGCAAAAGAGCTCATTACATTTAAAAATATATGTATCTTTAGCTATCTATCCTTTTCTCTCTATAAAAATTACCACACTAAACATATCCAAGATAGAAAATATAAAATGATTGACTAAGTGATAAAAATTAGATACACAGCAAATGCCTCCCCCACACTAAATCCCAATAGATATTGATACTGCAATGTATTTTTTGGAAAATAAAAAATATTACAAACCCCAAATATTGCATCTATCCATGTGGTCATTCAAGTTAGTAAGGGACCAAATGTTGCTGTGGCTAAAAATAAGATAAAAAAATAAAGCACGTGAAGGCTATTTTAATGTGATTAAAAGATAAAATAGAATTTAAATATTAGTTACTAAAGAGAAAACTATTAAGGTTGATACATATTTAAAAACTTAGAAAATTTTAACATAGATTCATGTATTAGGTTACAGAAATTATACCATTTCATCCTAATTTTTTCATTTTACATTTATATTTATGACAGTAAATAGCAGTTAATATATGAGGATAACTTCATAAATTATGTTAAATATGTTTTAGAGACAAAAATTGCCATTATAAATAAGCGCTGGCTACATACTGTCCAAAACATGAGAAAGTGAGAGAGGGAAAGAAATGCCCTTATTCTGTTTAGCTACTGCTGTATAACAGACTGTAAATCAGCAATTTATTATAATATCTCACATTACGTGGGTCAGAAGGGTTTAGTGGAAATGGCTCATCTCTGCTCCAGGATGCCTGTGGCCACAGCTGGAAGCTGGAACATCTGGGGTCTGACTAGACAGCCATCTTTCTCTTTCTCTCTCTGTCTCTTTCTCCTGAAGGCTTCTTCCCTCCCCACCTTAGACTTACACACGGTGTGCTGGCTCGGGATGCTCAGACTTCAAATGTGGCAGCTCAGGCCTCTGAGAGAAAGGGAGTGGAAATGGCCAATCTCCCAAAATGAGGGGCTAAGAACCACTGCAGCGCAGCCTTGTTACATCACACTCTGTTGGTCACAGCAGTCACAAAGACTCTCTTTCTGAGTGGGAGTGTTGTCTTTGCTCTAATCTGACACAGACCCAGCAGAACCAAGGCTTGGGCCAAGAGTGGTCAATGCTTAATCTCTCAAGGTGTCAGTTTACTCATCTGTAAAATAGAGTTATTAATAGTTCTTACGGTGTAAGGTTGTTCCAAAGATTAGAAGTTTATGAAATTCAGTGAAATTTTAAAAATTTAATGTATAATTTTAAATGTATTAGAATTTTAATTTCATATTTTATTGAATAATGAATTGAGCTAGAGTATTTTTTTTCCTCTGAATCTTCTCTTGAACATACTTATGTTCACATGCTCTCTCTCACTTTTCCTTTTCCTCTCTCTCTCACTCACCCAAAAGCATATCCGTGAATACTTCTCATCTTGATCACATTCTGGGACACACACACTCAAATATCAGAGCATTCTAAAACAAATTAATAAAATAGATGGTGATCTCTTAAAACAATTTAAAGAAAACTTAAAATTAGATTTAAATTAAAAAATAACTATACTAATAAATTTTAGAATGGCTTAGCTCATCCTGGAGATTTACCAGAAAAATTAAAGAAAATGCTAAATCTTAGCTCAAAATAAAAGAGGGAATAAAATTGCAATTAAAGGTGTTTAGAAACCGAATAGAGTGACAATCAGTAACCTATATGTAAATGTTTATTGGATAAAGTAAAAGCTATTTCGACGTAAATGTATCACAAAAATCCCATAGCCACCAAGAAAGAAAGAGAAAAATAATTAAACCTTCAACTTATGAAGACATAAAACAAACAACCAAGTATACCTGAAGAATATTGAGGTAAACAGTAAATAAAAATAAATACATGTTCCATGGTATGGAAAATGATAGGAATGATAAAAAAGTTCTCTATTTAATTTAATAGATTTGTAATGTTTCATTTTGTTTTTTGGTGAGGAAGATTGACCCAGGACTAACATCTATTGCCAGTCTTCCTCTTTTTTGCCTGAGGAAGATTGTCCCTGAGCTAACATCCATGCAAATCTTCCTCTATTTTCTCTGTGGGATGCTGCCACAGGGTGGCGTGATGAGCTGTGTGTAGGTCTGCACCTGGCACCAAAAGCCACAACCCGGGGCAGCCAAAGCTGAGCATGCGAAGTTAACTACTATGCCATCAAGCCAGCCCCCAGTAGACATAATTTTTAAATGCTCTTTGAAAATTTAACAAAGGAAGAAAGCATAAAACTTTATAAATGTGACATAAAATATAAACAAAGATGTGGAGAATGCAGAATATTAAGATAGTATCCATATTGTTCTATAGCATCATATATGAGATCAATGTTTTCCTTTAAAAAATGTGAAATTCAAAGATTATTTTATAGAAGTTCTGAACAGAAAGTAATTTAAAAAGTCTGCCTAAAGAAAAGGACAATGAAAAATAATAATTTAAATTCCAGATAGTTTTTACATGTGAGTTCCAGGAACAGATTATTCTATATTATTTAAATGATACTAGAACAGAGAAAACGATGGAAGACCTTTCTGATTGTTTTATAAATCTATAAAAAGATGATGACTTAAGCACTAAAAATTTTCCTGACGAGTCTTCCTTATGATCTAGTACTGATATGAAATATAATAAAATAATAATCAGCACTACATTATAATAATATTCAATGCTATCATGTAACAACAACAAAAAATACCAAAAATATCATAGTAATCTGTGACTAGTATCTGTAACTTCTCCAGTTAGGGAGGACCTAATCATTGTAGAGTCAGCAGCTCTGCCTCCTGTAATATTTGTCCTATTCATCATTAGCAGAGATGGACTGAAGACTCTGTCCAAAATTACTTTGTGGATCTATTAAGAGAACGACATTAAGTGTTGCATTTGCAAACGGAATCTACCAGTTCGCTTACAGGTGAAAGGCTCTGTCTGAAATTGAGTTCCCCCTGATATCATATTCACCATTGATAATAGAGAGCTTTTAGCTCTGAGCAGTTGGCAGTGAAAGAGGTGGTATCTGAGCAATGTTTCTATGGCTTTCGTTTTTATGCATTTTATTATTTGCATTAAAATAATACATTTGCAAAATACAAAGTAATTCTACTAATTGGCACAGTTCCACATGGGACAATTCTGCCAATCAAATTCAAGGTGAAATGTAACATAACTTAGAAGTATTGAGCTCTGAATGATAAAGTCAATTAATTCCTGTGGGGAAAGTATACAGGTGGCCATTGTGATAAATCTACTTGCAATTCAGAAGGACTATGAAAGCCTTATGTGATGCCTATAGAAAAGATTAGAAGAAGTCATAACTTTTACTTTTTTGTAAGGCTTGTGATTAGTACCCAAGCTTAATAATTCTACTCATATATCTTGACTACTTCTGCCTTTTTTACTATAACTTTTTTTGTTGGTTTATGAGACAGCCTAAAGGAAACTATTTCAATGATTACTATTTTCAGCATTGTGCACTTCTCCTTCATGGACTGACTTGGCTGCATATTAAAATTATAGTTTATGTCAGTATCCAGTGAAGAGGTAAAATATAGACCAGAACAGACTTTGTTCTGTCTGTTCTCGACCTTTTTTTTTGACAATGTCCAAGTTCATCAGCACTAAAATGTTGCATGAGAAGAAAATTACAGTGAAGCTCACTGAGACATCTCCATAACTGGATAGATCAGTAAGCAAAATACTTAACAGATTCTAAATGTGTATCTGACTATACTCTCAAAAGTACGTCGTAAATAAGACTCTCTTTGTCATGCCGTTCAGAGAATCCATCTAGTGCTCCAGCACTGATGAATAATAATAAAAAATAAAAATTACATGTTGTCCATTGAGTGTGTTAAGATAAAGAATTTCATCTTCAGTATAGGTACGAGAAGGATACAAAGATACTTGAGAAGGAACCATGGAATATCTCTTTAGTTGTACTAAACTCAGCAAGGTATATTGTGATATAGTTTAATAAAAAGGGGAAATATATATGAATAAAATTAAATTTAACCCAAAGTAAATAGAAGAGCCAGTTTGAAGTGCATGTTTTCAATCTCCTAAGTTACTTAACTGATGAAGTGATAGAGGCTCGTCAGGAAACAAAGTATATACATAATTTCTGTAGCACTAATTATTTATTCCAATTACTCGGAATTTATCATATATATTGCTTTTATCTCTTAGATATGATAAATAAATGATAATTGATAAGTAGAAAGATTGATATCTGCATCTTATCTAGATGAAAATGTTTCTCGGAGAAGAAACTTGGTAGCCTAGTAGCTATTTCAGTGTTTTAGATATAGAATAAGATTGAAATATGACGGAGCTACAGTTAGGATAAGTGGGAGTCGACGCAAAATTGGTATTTATTATATTAGAACATGCATTGAAAATAAAATAATTCATGCTATAAGAACCTAAGTCCTTGAAAGACAAATGAATAGAAAACGATAATTGAAGTTTCTAATTATTGATATTATGTGAATTAGGATTAGGTTAAGGGAATGCTATGGTCCAAGTAATCTTGACATGTGTGAGTGTAAATGCGTTTATATATATTTAATCAACATATAATAAAAATTTAAAATAGATATGTTATAAAAATATCCAACATATGCAAAAGATTCTGCTAAGTGGATGCTATAATAATGATCCATGCCCTTTTATGATCTATGATTTACAACACTATGGTAGATAAAAATTACACTTGTGGAAATAGAAGTAAAAATGACAAGTGTCAATAGCAATCCACATTAGGAAAAACTATTAGATGGTCACCAGGATTCTCACTCACTGTTGTACACAACCCATATAATTCAGTCCCCCTGAGTGTGGGTTAAATCTGTGAATGTGATAGAATATCACTCCCCTGATTAAGGTACTAATCAGCTGACTCTAAATTAAAGAGAGATTACCATAAGTGGGCCTGACCTAAGCAAAGGAGCCTTGAAAAGAAGGGGAAGAGTCAGAGAGGCACATTCCGGGTGCCCTGAAAGAGAGCAAACACCCATTATGCAAACTGTCTATGGGGCCACGTGGCGAGGGACTGCTGCAGTCTCTAGGACCTGAGAGCGTTCCCCAGACGATAGCTAACAGAAAATAAAGACCTCAGTCCTACTGCGCAAGGAAATATGTTCTTCCAACAAGCTGAATGAGCTTAGAAGAGGACCTTGAAATAGACTTCACAGCTGGCTGACATCTTGATGGCAACCTTCTGAGACCTTGAGCACACAGCAAACCAGCCCCCTGAATCCTCATTCACAGAAATGCTGAGAGAGTAAATCTGTTTTGTTTCAAGCCACGAGATTTGTAGTAATTAGTTACCCATGAATAGAAAATGAATACAAGATCTTTGACAACAATTGAAAGCCAAGACTAATTGTCAAATGACTTGCACAAAATAACTGCCATCGACATGTAGGGGAAGAAGAGGTCTATTCAATTTGCAATAATAAGTAATGAAAGGTGTGAGATGACTTGAGACAAAAGAGCTAAGATGACATTTTATGGGAATGAGAAGAAATTCTTTATAATGATCAATTTACTGGCTTAAAGGACGTACAAAGAATGACATTTGGAGCACCAAATTTAGGCCAGTGCTTCAAAGTGCCTCAGAGATATAATCCATAAAAAGCATGAAAATTGAGAAGATGGTGGGTTGGTTATCCTAAGAGGTGGTGAGAAAACATTCTGGGTGTTTGAAGTAAAAGCATAGAGATTAGAAAAATCTCTGGTAGCCCATGTTCATTGGAAGAAAAATAGAAGGAGAAGAAGATAAGAGAGAGGAAGAACGTAAAGGAGAAGGAAAGGTAGAGGAAAATAAAATAGATAAGAAAAATAAATTATTATTTGTTCTCAAGTGTCTAAATTTTATGGCTAGCTTAATATTGAATTTCTGCAATAAGCAGCATTTTTAATTAACCTTGGAAAGTCATGAGTGTTATCTGAAAGTTTAACTGGTTCTTTTTAAAAATCATATGTATTTATTGAGACTTTCTTTTTCTTCATGATTGGTCTTGGTAGATTGTATGTTTCTAGGAATTTATCTATTTCTTCTAGATTATCAAGTTTTTTCACATAGAATTTCCCACAGTAGTCTCATATGATACTTTTTATTTCTGTTGCATCTGTTGTACGTCTCTTCTTTCATTTCTGATTTTATTTGAGTCTTCTCCCTTTTTCCCTAGTTGGGCTAGCTAAGGGTTTGCCAAATTCATCGTTTTTACAAACCAGGCCTGTACCCAGTATGGAATTTGAATCAGTAATTAAAAACCTCCCAACAAAGACAAGCCCAGGGCTAGATGCCTTCAGTGTGGAATTCTACCAAACATTTAAAGAAGTAATGTCAATCCTTCTCAAACTCTTCTAAAAAATTGAAAAGGAGGAAACATTTCCAAAATCATTTTATAAGGCCAGCGTTACTCTGACACCAAACCAAACAAAGATACCGGAAGAAAATAAATTACAGGCTAATATCCCTGCTGAGTATACATGCAAAAATCCTCAACAACATACTTTCAAATGAAATCAAAAGCACAATAAAAGGATCATACACTATGACCAAATGGGATTTATCCCTGGAATGCAAGGATGGTTCAACATATGAAAATTAATCAATGTAATGTACCACAGTAACAGAATAAAGAATAAAAATCATATGATCATGTCAACAGATACAGAAAAAAATTGACAAAATTCAATATCCTTTCATGATAAAAACTCTCAACAAACTAGGAATAGAAGGAAAATATCTCAAGATAATAAAGGCTATACATGAAAAGCCTACAGCTAATATCATATTCAATAGTAAACTACTAAGAACTTTTCCTCTAAGATCAGGAACAAGGCAAGGAGACCCACTCTCTCCATGGCTATTCATCATAGTGCTGGAAGTCCTAGTGAGAACAATTAGGCAAGAAAAAAAAAGAAGGCAGCCAATTCATAAAGGAAGAAGTAAAATTGTCTTTTCAGATGACGTAGTCTTATATATAGAAAACTCTATAGGTGCCATCAAAAAAAAAACCTGTTAGATGTCATAAACAAACAGTAAAGTTGCAGGATACAAAGTCAACATCAAAAATCAGTCGCATTTCATTATATTACCAATGAATTATCTGAAAAAGAAGTTAGGAACACAATCCCATTTACAATAGCACCAAAAAGCATAAAATACTTAAGAATAAATTTAACCAAGGAGGTGGAAGACTTACATTAAAAATTATAAAGCATTGATGAAAGAAATTAAGGGACATATAAACTAATAGAAAGACATCCCATATTCATGCATTGGAAGTCTTTTTGTTTTTTTTTTTAAAGATTGACACCTGGGCTAACAACTGTTGCCAATTTCCTTTTTTTCTGTTTTATCTCCCCAACCCCCCCATACACAGTTGTATATCTTAGTTGCAGGTCCTTCTAGTTGTGGGATGTGGGACGCCGCCTTAATGTGGCCTGACAAGCGGTGCCATGTCTGCGCCCAGGATCTGAACCCTGGGCCAATGCAGCGGAGAGTGGGAACTTAACCACTCGGCCACGGAGCCGGCCCCTGGAAGTCTTAATATTGTTAAAATGGCCATACTACCCAAAGTGATCTATATATTTAATGTAGTCCCACCAAAAACCCAATGATTTTTTTTTTACAGAAATAGAAAAATAAATTCTAAAATTCATATGGAGCCACAAAGGACCTCAAATAGGCAAAGCAACCTTGAGAAGAACAAAGCTAGAGACATCATACTTCTTGATTTCAAAATATATTGCAAATCTAGTAGTTAAAACAGTATGATGCTGTCATAAAGACAGACATATAGGGCAATGGAAGAGAATAAACAGCCCAGAAGTAAATCCCTGCATATATGGTCACCTGATCTTTGACAAGGGTGCCAAGAATATACAGTGAAGAAAAGGAAAGTCTCTTCAACAAATGTTATTGGGAAAATTAAATATTTACCTGTGAAAGAATGAAATTGGACCCTTATCATACATTATACACAAAAATCAACTCAAAATGGATTAAAGACTTAAGCATAGGACATGAAACTATAAAACTCCTAGAAGAAAATGCAGGGGAAAAGCTTCATGGCGCTGGTCTTGGCAATGATTCCATGGGTATGATGCCAAAAGCCCAGGCAATAGAAGAAAAAATTAGACAAATGAGACTACACCAAAGGAAAAACTCTTCTGCACAGCAAAGAAAACAACCAACAGTGTGAAAAGTCTACCTGTGGAACGGGAGAAAATAATTACAAACTGTATATATGATGACGGGTTAATTTCATCTCCAAAATATATAAAGAATGTCTATAATTCAGAAGCCAAAAAACTAATACCCAATTAGAAAATGGGCTAAAGACTTGAAAGACATTTCTCCAAAGAAAACCTACAAATGGCCAACCAGTAGATGAAAAGATATTCAACATCACTAGTCATCAGGGAAATACAAAGCAAAATCACAATGAGATACCTCACACCTGTTAGGATGGATATTCTCAGACAAAAGGGGGAAAAAAGCAGGTGACAACAAGTATTGGTGAGAATGTGGAAAAATTGGAACCCTTGTACACTGTTGCCGAGGATTTCAAAAGGTGCAGCTGTTGTGGAAAACAATATGGAGGTTCCTCGAAAAATTAAAAGTAGAACTACCATATGGTCCTGCGATGCCAATTCTGGGTATTTATCCAAAAGTATTGAAATCGGGATCTCAAAGAGATATTAGCAGTCCTATTCATTGAAGCACCGTTCACAATAGCCGGGAGGCAGAAACGACCTTAATGTCCAGCATTGGACGAAGATATACATACAATGGCACACTATTCAGCATTAAGAAAAGAAGGAAATTCTGCAATATGTGACAATTTGGATTAACCAGGAAGACATTATGCTAAGTGAAATAAGCCAGTCACAGAAGGAGAAACTCTTCCTGATTCCACTTATATGAGGTATCTAAAATAGTCAACTTTATAAAATCAATATGTTGAATGGTGGTTCCCAGGGCCTGGGTGAAGGGAAACTGAGGGTTACTAATTGCGGGGCACAAAGGTTCACTTACGGAAGATGAGTAAGTTCTAGATATCTGCTGTACAACACTGCCTCTACAGTCCACACGATGCATTGCGTGTATTGTGCAGTGCCTATAACTTCATTTCTTTGTAATATCTTGCAGTTTGCAAAGAATATGTATGTCCTCATTTTAATCTTCAAGTTTATGCTGAGAGATAAGGCACGCATTTTTATGATCAGTTTACAGGCTTGATTATGAGGCTCAGAGATGCTAATAAGTGCAGATAGTTTTTGATAATATTAATCTCAGTTGTAGTCACAAATATTTCGCTTGATGTTCTGGCATTAGCTATAACAAAGATTCAAGGAAGAAAACTAGTTTTAGTGTGAAAGATAATTAGTTTATTTTTAAAGTATTGAGTTGAGGAAGAAACCATGGCAAGTCATAGAATTTATTTTTCTTAATAATTTTAGCTGGTTTTTACATTTTTTCTTGGAAGATTAGCCCTGGGCTAACATCTGCTGCCAATCCTCCTCTTTTTGCTGAGGAAGACTGGCCCTGAGCTAACATCTGTGCCCATCTTCCTCTACTTTATATGTGGGATGCCTGCTACAGCATGGCTTGTCAAGCAATGACATGTCTGCACCCCGGGATCTGAACTGGTGAACCCTGGGCCACTGCTGCAGAACATGCGAACTTAACTGCTGCTCCAACAGGCTGGCCCCTTCACTGGTTTTTAAAACATTAAAGCCTATCAAAATTTCAAACACATTATTCCACAATTGCAGTGCAGATGAATATTTTTAATGGATCACAACTAAAATAGCATAGTAAAATAGAGCATTTGACCAGCAAACTTATCTGCATATTACTTTCGTAAGAATTTTTTTTAAATTTTTAAGCTTAAACTGTGCTTGAAAACTGATATAATTGAGCAATATTTGTATTGCTCACAGTCCTTTGTCTAACTATTAGAATATATTATTAAAAGTAAGGCAGGGCCGTCTCCTGGCCAAGCGGTTGGGTTTGCACTCTCTGCTTAGGTGGCCCAGGGTTTCGTGGGTTCAGATCCTGGGCGCGAACATAGCACAGCTCATCAGGCCATGGTGAGGCAGCATCCCACATGCCACAACTAGAAGGACCCACAACTAGAATATACATCTATGTACTGGGGGGATTTGGGGAGAAGAAGTAGGAAAAAAAAGATTAGCCACAGATGTTAGCTCAGGGCTAATATTTAAAAAAAGTAAAGCAGTAGAGGCTTTTGGTTGAAGATTGTGGAATTGAAGAAAACACTGTCCCAGGAATAAATCAGAAAGTTTGTCTTGCTGACTTTACTCCTCTTGACCCTGTCATGTTTCTTTTCCTGGGGGCAGTGTCAGCCACATCACCGACTTTTGGTTTGAGTCCGTTGGAAGTCTCGCTGCGAGAGTGGTGTAAATATCTATCATTTTGTAAAAATAAACCCCAATACTAAGTGGCATGGATTGACAACAAGTTTTCAATCTCTGATAATAGTTTGGACTGACTGGGCTTAGCTGGGCGGGCAATTCTGTGTGAACGGGGCCAAAGGAAAGCAGGGGCTCCAGTGAGCTGGGACCTGCGAGATGACTCCTTCAGAGTTCTGCTGTCTCGGAGGGGATGCTTGGAGGGATTCTGGGGCGGGCGGTCCTTCATGGAATGTTCAGGCACTCTTATCCCTGTAGCCCTCCCACATGCTCTATCCAGGGTAGTCTGTCCTCCTGCATCACACTCAGGACACCCAAATGCAAAAGTACAAGGAGCCTCTTCCAGGCTGTCCCATAAGTCGAGCGGCATCACTCCCACCACCTTCTGGCAGGCAAACCAGTCAGAGTGCCAGCCCAGATTCAGAGGGAGAGGACACAAATGCTCCCTCTCAGGGGCGCGAGCGGTGTGAGGAGTCAGAAAGCAAGCCCAGCTGTTGTCAACCCACATAGGTGAAAAGTTATTTTTGAAAGACGAAAATCAAAACTTCTCAGTGGTAGACCCATTTGGAGTAAGTATAACTAATGCAGAGGTTTCTGGAGTCCATGCTATCTATTTATATTCATACACACGACTAGTCAAATTGGGTTCTGTGGAATTGGATTAATATTATTGCTGTGGTAAGAAGCCATCAAAGTCACTTTCTTCCTTAAATAGAATTGGGACTGACTTGTATAAATATAAAATTCTGATGATCTGATAAGATATACCATTTCATCTATATGGCTATGTATTAGTAAAGTACTTAGTGTAACTGCATTTATTGATAGAAGATACAATGGTCAGTATTTCTTTCCCATTTAATCTAATATATCTGTTTTTGACACGATTCTTCCTCAAGGAATAAGTTGTCTTTAAGAGTTACAGGAACACAGACTTTGAAAGTAGAGTACAGCCTGGAGCATCTGCATTAACTGAAAGCAGCGCATCTTCATTCGGGCGTCTCTACAGCCTGTAAGAGTTCCTGGCACAGAGGCAGGATTCAAGAACTATTGGTTGAATTGGTCCAAATAAAACCGAAGCTTAAAAGAAACTTAGAAGAAAGGTAGCAGTTGTTAAGGAGACAGACAGAGTCAGACAGGAGGGTTCAGAGCCTACTTTGAGCACTTTTGAGCTGCATAACCTTGGTAATTTTACCTGATAAATATCATAGTTAATTCAACCAAAATTTTGAGGACCTTAGTAGACCGTGTTGCAATAATCAAATTTGTGTCACCTAATGAAACCTCTTTGGGTCCAGCCTCTTGGGATTTCACTAGTGAGGCTCCATCTTTCAGCATTGCCCAATTCAATATGATACAATGAATACATTGATAACTCGGTCAGTGTGAGGTCAGTTTAATCAGTGGTTAGACTGACTGTAGATGCAGACGGCGTCAGTGAGGAAATCTGCCTAAGGAGGCCAAGTGGAAGAGTTGACCACCTGGTGGTTTATAGTCTATGACTTATATAGTAAAGGAACTTGCTTCTGGATAATTGGTTTGTTCCTAAAAGTCAGTCCTCCTACACTGGAAAAGGTTACTTTTGTCATCACTGTAGATAGGAGAAAACTGTGTCCCAGGAAGTTAAGTCAACTTTTTAAAAATGTCAATAAATCTATGCAATTGAAATTCCGTTTCAGATCCTAGACATGCAAATAGAATAAATATTGCCAAGCAATTTAGTCACACAAGAGATTTGGCAATTGAGTGCCTGTAATGGTTAATTGTATGTGTCAACCTGGCTAGGCAATGGTTCCCAACTGCTTGGTCAAACACCAGGCTAGATGTTGCTGTGTATTTTTTCTATGATCAACATTTAAATCAGCAGACATTGGGTAAAACAGATTATTCTACATCATGCTGGTGGGCCTCATCCAATCAATTGAAGGCCTTAGGAACAAAGACTGAGGTTTTTCAAAGAAGCCTTGAGACTGCAATACAAAAGAACCTGCCCGAGTTTCCAGACTGTCTGCAGATTTCAGACTCAACATCACAACGTTAACTCTGACCTGAATTTGCAGTCTGTCAGCTTGCCTTGCAGATTTTGGACTTGTAAGCCTTCACAGTCACATAAGCCAATTTCTTAAAAAAAAGCACAACTCTCTCTATGCGAACATATATATCCTATTGATTGATTTTTCTCTATTTTTTTTTTTTGAGAATCCTGACTAATACAGTGATATTTCTATTTTCTCATTAAGTAAGATCACCTCAGGTAAAGAAAATATATTTTTTACGTATGTAAGTTTTTATTTTATTCATTACTGGAATTTATTCCTTAGCTAATTCAGTTCCTGATAAAGCCCTCACAAAATTTTATAAATATTTATTGGTTTGTTGAATGAGTAAATAAATGAAGGAATTCCCAAAACTTCTATTTCAATTATGAATTTTATATATCCACTGCACTTAGAAAAAATTCTGTCATAAAGCTATTCATTAAAAAATTGACTTTAACTGTAATTAGATTTTAAAAAAACTAGAGTTCCACTAGACAAGCCACCTTTTATTTACCAAAGAGTGTGCAAAACACAAAATAAAACTGGTGTTTGTGCATAGCCTCATATTTGCTCTTCATATGGACTGGTTCACAACAGATTTCTGGTTTTATGTTAACTGGTGGCTATGCCATTATATTATACAGACCAATAGCTTCCCATACACTGATGGACCATATGAGACTATATCCTCAATAATTTATTATAAGTAAATAATCTAGAAAATTATATTGCACTCTCGTTTTTAAAAAGCCCCACAATGAGACTTATGGACAAAATCTCGTATAATATCTAGGAAAAGGCTCTGTAAAGAGCCAAAATGATATGACCACATATAAAGATCTCTGATGATCTGTCTCAATGCAGTTACACACTGTAATATGTGGGGCACAGCATGGACTATCTATCTAGCCAATCCTCCACAACAATCTCTCTCTTTCAAAAATATTTGATAATTATTAAAATGCATAGATTTTGATATCATTTTCTCTCTGAAAAACCTGTATTCCAGAGATTCTATTTTTAATGCTAAAGGTATTCCCATACACTTTAACAGTGATTAAACAACGATGGAGTTGATATCTTCTCAGATATTTTGTGGAATAGGTGAGCTTACTGGTAGTGTCCATGTTTTTCTCATAAACACTTAAACCAACATACGATTGAGGCCCCAAATCGCCACTCCAAAAACACAGCTATAACGACTTCAGTCAAAAATATTATTAAATCAAGTTTTCCCCTTTCCCATAAAAGTTTTAATATAACTTGTAATAACCGAATTGGAAACCATAGGATTTCTATTTTAAGTAACCTAATTCCTGCTGCATCATTGAGATGAATTAGCTGTGATATATAAGTGAAGATAACTTCTTGCTCTAGGCTACAAGGTTGTTAAAGAAAATAAATTGGTTTTGGAGTCTATTCAAAAAGGGATTTTTCTTTAACTGCTAATCAGACAGCAGGACTAGTTAGTCCAGAATCTATTTCTAGTTCAGAATAATAAAAACCATGTATTACCATACAGAAGAACACTTGCCTTTTCTAACATTGTATACATTTTATGATGCAATTAAATAAACACAAGTCTTTACAACAAATTGTAAGTGAGCTATAGAAAGGTTTTATAGAATTTCACGTGTCTAGTCCCTATTGAGAATCTCTATCCAGTTTTGGCTAAATCAGCTGTCACCGTTGAGTGCCCTTTTGGATAGCTCTGCTCTTTTCCAAATTCTGTTGTTCATCTATTGTGTAGTGCCTTCCGTTCTCATTTTATTTAAATTTGTGATGAATTGCCTTGTAACAGGAACCTTATTTATTATCAGATTATGCTTATCCACATATTCAAAGTTATCTTAAAACTTCCAAGTAGTTTATCAGTGATAATATTGTTTAGAAGATACAATTTACCTCGATAAATGCTGGTTTCCTATAGTTTTTAACTCATTTAAGATTTTTCTTCCTTTACTTTTTACTGAAAGATAATTCTATAATATGAGCAATCTTTAAGACAAACTTCCTGATTGAGAGAGAGCAGAAAATAGACTTATCAATGGACATAAGCAAATATGACAGAATGTGCCCTGCAGGTAGCATTTTAGAGGAAATGGGATCGACCTCTTCATCTGTTCATCTTAATGCTTAAGAAAAAGGTTTCAAAGAGGGAGTGTTGAGTTAGTTGAATCTTGAGGAAGGGAAGGTCAGGTAATTAGATATTAGGAGGAAAAGTACCAACCTAAGAAAGAGGTTTGTCCAAATCAGGGATGGAAGAGGAAATTTCATTTGAAGAATTGAAAATACGTCTATATGATTATGTATATATAAATATATATATACACACATGTTATATATATACATACACACTAACTGCAGTTGGAGAGGTATATAAGAGAAATAGTGATCTGAGTTTTCACAAAATGTTCTTATCTAATATAGAAAACTCTGCAGAAGTAGGATGATAGTAGAGTCTTGTTACTTATTAAGAACTTAATACTTTAAAAATATAAGACAAGTGTGATATTTCTAAGTACTGTTTATAAAAGAAATATAGTATTTGTTTAATAAAGACATTATAAAAAGAAAGTAAAAGAGCAGAACTTAGAAAGTATGTACAATTAATAATCTTTGAGTGTTCATATGCACCAGGCACAATTTTAAATGCTTCTCATATATCATTTAATTTAATAATTATGCAAATATTACATATTATTGTGATGTGATTTGTTAGATGAGAACCCTGAAGCATAGACAGTATACTGAATCTATCACAGGTCACATGGTTAATAAATGATGGCTGTGGAATTTGAATCCAGACTGTCTGCTTAGAGAGCTGGCACTTTTGACCCCTCTGCTCACTTTCTTCATATATTACATGCACATGCTCATTTTATAAGACATTATTAGAAGAATTTCATTCATTTTTGAATCAACCAAAGACAAAGGAAGTATGTTTATGATAGTTTAAAAATAAATTATATAATACACTCTCCTTGTTCTCTTCTCATTTTTCTAACTATTGCTCCTTCCTCTGTTCATTCTTTCTTGCTTATGCTTCAGAAATTCCACTGTAAGCCAGAGTTGTTTCTAATAGCTAGATGCATATCTCATTCTTTAAATATAAACACTTCATGTCAATCAATTATCAACTACCAAGACAATACTCAGTTTTTAACTATCACTTGAAGATTGAAAAGACAGATTTGCTCAGTAGAAAGATGGGCTGCAGGTTTTTATCTGTTCTCTTGGCGAGGAAGATTGTTGCTGAGCTAACATCTGTGCCAATATTCCTCTATCTTGTAGGTGGGAGGCCACCACAGCATGGCTTGATGAGTGGTGTGTGGGTTGGCATCTGGATCTGAACCGGTGAACCCCTGGCCACCAAAGTGGAGCATGTGAACTGAACCACTATTTCACCAGGCCAGCCCCTGCAAGTTCTTATCTTATGTGGAAAGACATCCCACACAGCTGGAGCAGAAAGATGAGACTGACTGGAGCTTCCTGTGAAGTTGCCCAAGGAGATGTGTGCCCACTGACACAGCAGCTGTCACCTCTGGTGCCAGAAGTGCATTTCTCAGTGCTGTGGGCTACCTTCCCCAGGCACCTCTGGATCCTGGCTTTCTGGTGGATGCCCCATCTTGGATCTTTTGCAGGGCAGTATCCCAAGATGTGTCAAAGAACAAATTTTATCCTTTACCGCTTTCTTCATGGGATATGGAATTTTACATTTTAAAGCATTGCTATTTTAAATATTTTAACCATATTTCTGCCTTACACATTTTTTATGAGGACTCCATTCATAATTGTTTCTTTTTATGTTACTCCAGTTTACTTTTACCTTCATGAAAGAACGATCTGAAGCACACAAAGTCACTAGGTTATTGTATGATCCACTTTCTAGCATTTACAAGAAGTAACAATATAATTTTCAAGCTCTCATCAAATTATACCTCTGAAGAATGGTGGGCATATTTCCTGTTATTAGATTAAACTTTTAGGTACATTTTTAAAATCTTATTCTAATCTAGTTTCTTAACATCTTTTAAACAAAATCTCCTGTATTCAGTATATACTTTAAATGATTTTTTTTGATAAATAAATACATAAAACATATGGTGTAAATCTCATTTTAAATGATTCTGCAGAACTAAACTCAGTTTGTCTGATATAAAAAATGCTCACAGGATTTCCCAATATCTTGTTCACTCTGGGTTAAATTAATTTGCTGTTTACCATTCTAAGTGGCATTTAGTGAGGGTCTTAAATAAAATTAGGTCTAACACCTCTTTCTGTACCGCCTGGTGCACACATCAGTGTCTTTTCATGCCCTGCACTTTATCTCCATCCTTTCTTTAAGATGACTCATACTTTTCAACCCATGTAATACTTTCTGTTGGAAATTAATTTGAGTGTTTTAAATTTGGAAATACTAGAATTTTATGTAAGAAATACCTTGGGAACAATTTGAAAAATGACTTTTTTCTTAAAATATAACTTATATTGCAAATACCTTGGGTTTATTTTATGAAAAAAAATGAGGAGTTTTATTGCTTTCTCTATTTGAGAACATTTGCCCTTTTAAAGATCATAGAATTATATGACCAACAAAAATTCTCTCTAGCATTCTATAATAAGTGAACAATAGCCAGGCATTTGTTATTTTCTGGAAGGAAAAGGAACAATAAATGTTTGTTACTCAAGTTACTTAGAGTTTTCTGCAAAAATAAAACAGAACAAATGAAATAAAATGAAGCAAAAATAAGATAAGCAAAATGAAAATCATAGTAGTGTATGAGGTTGGGGGCACATGTGGAAACATTTCTCACTTTTGCACCCACAATGATGATTTCTGGGATTTTTCTGAATTCACAGTGAAGAATGATACTGGAATTTTTCATATGTAATTTACTTAAGTAAATATTTCTGAACCATGAGGAATTAAGTGATAACATATTTTTGTCCTTAAAACAAATCATGTCCTTTTTTCAATGTATAATTAGTCCTAAAACACTAGCTGAATGCACCATGGTGGTAAGATGATCCTTTGAGAATCGGACTGCATCCTTTTCCTGTCCTCAGACTTCATATTGTCTTGTAATAGAGGCAATCTTTCACAAATTCCCCGAAATGTTTCCTCTCTTTCTCTTTCTTTAGAACTTTGGAAATAAGTGAAATTTAGAACAAGCTCTGTTATGCCAAACTTACCATGTGGTTTATTAAATATACAGTCATATAAATACGTGTAATCAGCATTGTATGGGTAAAATGCAGGAAGCAATTAACATTATCTGGCAAAGTTGTTCTGAAATACTTCCAATTATTTTTTCCCATTTCCTGCTTCAGAATTTAAGACATTAGCCTCTTATATAGCACATAAATTTGATGTTAGAAGTAAAAGAGTATTTACCTCAAGTGAACTGTTCTGCAATCATATTTACTCTCGTTTTTTTTTTCAATTTCCTTACCATTTTCTTCCTTTTTGGAGACACAATAACTTCCTATCCCTTTTATATCTCTGTGGCCTCTTGGTTTCCCTTCGCCTTCAATATCTTTATATAATAAATTCGTTTGTTGTATTACTTTGTATTACTTTGTATGCATGTAGTTCCATATTTTTGCATGTGTAAAATTTGTTTGTCTATTTAAGAAAATGTGGAGATGTTGCAAGAAATTGTCTTTCACTTTTCGAGTATCTGATATAGGGTGTGGCTGAGAAGGAATTCGCTGTAGGCTGGTAATGGGAAGCTCTCTCTGCAACGCTCCAGGAGAAGGAGCGTCTTTATGCTTTTCTCACTGAAAAAAAACACAAGCAGATCAGTGGGTCTAGAGCAGAAAGGGATAATCAGTAAAAGGCAGCAAGGAATGAGAACATGGAGTCTGTACGTTTCAACTGAAGTTACAAACCATTGGAGTTCAGCAGCAAAGTGACACAAGGGACTCAAATCTCTGATGTTTTGTTGCTATTGTTTTTCAGAAAAATTGTAACATCTGTCTTGAAAATAGACTTCCATGGAAGTGAAAACAGAACTGGAGAAACCAGTGTGAAGATACTATAATAATTCTGGCAGAAGATGACGGCAAATGTCTAGACTTCATAAAACCATGAACACGTGAATATGGCTTGATGAAGATCAAGAGATCAAATTGCAAAGCACTGAAGTAGAAGACAGGGCTTTAATATCTGAAGGAGTGGCTCGAGGGCAATTGTGGAAAACACAAAATGAAACTAAATTTGTTGAGTGGCTACTGTGTCTTGGGCACTGTTCTGGGCACTTGGCATATCTTAGATCTCTAATACACTCAATTTGTCTAAAAAGAATTGATTGCCCTTCTTTTAAGAGAGAATGAATCTGACTCGGAGGTTAGACATATGATCTTGGGAAAAAAATGCTTCTTGTGTCGCTTGATGAGATTTGTTTCAAAATATTGTCTGACAGAAATACATGGCAAATATGTGAATGGAAATCTTTTCCCCAAGAAGTACACACAGGCTCGAAAGGCAATAAATGTAGAAATGTTTAGACAAATTCATGGAGGATTGCTTTAGGATAGATTTCGTGTGTGTGTGTGAGAAAGATTGTCCCTGAGCTAACATCCCTGCCAATCTTCCTCCATTTTGTACGTGGGATGCCATCACAGCTTGGTTTGATGAGGGGTGTACACGTCTGCCCCCAGGATCCGAACCTGAGAACCCCAGGCCACGGAAGTAGACTGCATGAACCTCACCACTTACGCCACCAGGCTGGCCCCTAGGGTAGATTTTTAAAGTACTTATTGGTAATACATTTATGGGATCGCTTGTAGAGCAATAGTAGGGAACAATGCAATGAATTATTTTGCAATTTGACCCCTTATGTTGCTTCGTTTCACTTTGATGAAAGATCAAATCACAAGGTGGTGGAATGCTTTAGTCTCTGGAGGTGCTTGTGAGGACACACAGCAGAGCCTGGGCCAAGTCATCAGGCCCACGCTGTGTCCTAATTAGTTTTCCTGGCAGAGGGAGCTCTTTTATTTGTGGTCAAAGGACAGCTCCCTCCTCCCGTCCCAATTTGGTGATTGAAAAGAATGATTTCATAAAGTTCCTGTTGACTGTTGATACATGACTACAGAATGCCACTTAAAAATATTAGCAAATGGGCTTATTGGAAAATATGCATTATAAAAATATTCTGTAATTTGATCTTCATTCTGTTAGTTTTAACTTGTTATATAAAAGAGCTGGAAAAGTATTGAAACTTTCTTTGAGGTTTTCTTTAGTCGTTTTCATTGACTCATCGAACACAAAAGTCCAATTTCTGACTTTTCTTCTGAAAATTTTATCAAAATTATTACTAACTACAACGATTTAAAAAGCCTTCTTAGATATCTAAAATGTGATTTGTGGAGCTCTTATTACCATTTTGTGTGTCATATTGAGAATTATTCCAAGTAACTGTGTATTTGATAATTAAACACCTTTAAATATATCTTTCTTCTTTAAAATAGAATATAAATTTTAGGGTACAACAACATTCCTGAAAGAGAAGTCTAATAAACAGTGCAGAATGAAAATAAATTTTTATGATTTTAAAAGCCAGTTTTGACAATTAAGTATTATAGTTACTGTGACTTTTTATGTCCAATGTTATCATTTTTGTTTAACCTGGGTCCATTTGTAAAATTTATTTAGAAGTGATTCCATGTTGCCAACCATTTATGAATCATTTTTAGAAAGATCCAGAAGAAAAATGCTGGTAAATCTGCAATTTGCTTAAGTTTAAATAGGTCATGCGATGTAAAGACATGTTCTTAAACGTATAATTGCCAACACTATGTAAAATCATACAACCAAAGTTTTACCATCGTATATTTTTCCCATCCTTGTAAACCGTGAATGAAATGTAAATTATTGAAGTTTCTGATAGTAGCAATAGTGACATGTTTGTTTTGTAGATAGTTAAGTGAAAAAGCAAAGATTTTAATAGGTGTGTGTGCAGGTGTGTGTTTGGGTCTTCACCGCACAGAGACAATATCTCTGTATATTTGTTTCCCCCTACGTTTTTTTTTTTTGAGGAAGATTAGCCCTGAGCTAACATCTGCTGCCAATCCTCCTCTTTTTGCTGAGGAAGACTGGCCCTGAGCTAACATCCATACCCATCTTCCTCTACTTTATATGTGGGACGCCTGCCACAGCATGGCTTGTCAAGCGGTGCCATGTCCACACCTAGGGATCCAAACCAGAAAACCCGGGGCCACAAAAGCAGAATGTGTGAAGTTAATCATTATGCCATCCGGCCGGCCCCAATATCTCTGTATATTTTGGCACATTTTTATGCCATGTCCTTCCTACACCAAAATAGAAATTTTCCCTTGACGTCAAATATTCTTTGAAAATTATATTCAAAAAAATCAAAATATTATAAATAATATAACCAAGTCCTTATAGGGACTGTTTTATCCGAATTATCTTATCACATTGCACTGTTCAGATAATCTTTTGACCTAAAGTTTTGAGCACTTTTTTTATTGCTTCCTTTGGATACATTAGTAAATTTGGATAATTTAAGTAAACTAATGACATTCCTTTAAATGAGATTAATGAATCAAAGGGAATAAACATTTCAAGTCTTTTATATTTGCTTACAAAATGCTTGGACAAAGAGACCATATTGCCGGTGGGGATGACCCGTGGGTACCAGAGGGGAGGGGGTTGGGGAGTGGGCATAAGGGTTAAGGGGCACATTTATAAAGTGATGCACAAATAACAACTTACAACTGGAATTTCACACTGTTGTAAACCATTATGACCTCAAGAAAAAGAAAACTGGTTCCTGGATAATTTTGTTGGGAGATGATTGGAAGGTGGTGAGATATATTTTTATAAATTCTAGGGATAAATTATCTCTTGTTTCTAACTAAAGTGATAAATTACCAGCAAATTAATTGAATCACAGCTTTCTATCAAATGGTATATTTAAAAGATTTTAGGAATTATACTGAAATGCACATACACAAAAATAAATCTTGAAGAGTTTCTGACATGTGCACCTTTTTCCATGGTAGAAGGGCTTTCTGAAAATAACTAGGCGAACATCTCAGAAGGAATTCTGCCACCGAACACCGTGTTCATGGACCTGTCACTGTACATAATATGATACACGAAGAAGTTACATGATTTCACATTAGAACTACCACTTAAAAATACCTTCATCAGAGAAGAAATTTCAAGACTTCCAAAGGGATAGGAAATATTAAAACCAACATATCCAATGTAGTATTCTAAATTAACTCTTTGTTTTAAGAATATGAAGAGCTACTTCTTTTTCTATTCTATCTTCCCTTCAATTCTAGTGAATTAGGAAAGAACGAACAACTAGAATTGAATTGAGATGGCATTAAACCACAGCTTCCAAGAAGACTTACAAAATTGCTTTACCTCAATTCAATTCACTGAGCTAGTGGCCTAAGAAAGGAGTAAGAATGAGTGATAGTCTACCCTGTCCTCATAGCCTCCTGAAAGACAAATGTGTGCTATGGGAAGAATCTTTAACCTTTTTGGCAAGGACTTTCTGCAATATTTAAATATTGTTCATGATTTTAAATCACCCATAGATGTTTCTTCATGTGTGTAAATGGGGAAGGGTTCTTTGTATGAGTAACACACTTAGATTAAATCTCACAGACATCAGAGTTTAAAAATGGCCATGGACCATCTTTGTCAAGAGAAAACTATGATTACAAATTGAGGCTAATATTTCCGGTGTAGCTCGGAGGATCCCCAAATTGAATGTGTGGTGCTGAAATTGTCCAGAACATTGTTATTCTTTCAGAAAAAAAAAATCTTATACCAGAATAGCCAATAGATTGTTGGCTTCTATTGTTCTATTCAAAAATGTCAGCCACTCTTCCAACATATAATGAGATGAATTTGCCAGGGCACATCAGAGAGGCACTCAGAATAAATTGCTTGGAGTTACCTTAAACCTTAATTGTTCTTATATCACATTTTCCAGCCTCTCTTTCAGCTGAGAGTGTCCAGCTGATCAAGTTCTGGATGAAGGGATATGAACAGTATTATGTCCAACCTTCAAGTGGTGTCTTGAAAAGAATCTCATTCCCCTTTGCTCTTCTGCCCCACCCTTTCCTGCAGTCTGGGACACAGTGTGACGGTGAGTCAGCTTAGGACTTGAGATGAGGACAAGTCTTAGGCAAGGGCAGAGCAACAAAAAGGATGAATCTGTGTTCCTGAGGGACCTTATAGAGGAAACCCACCCTGTTTCTCTAGATTGCTTCTCAGTTTGGACACTTACATGGGAAGAGAAATAAGCCTTCTACCTTGTTTTTGTTTAGTCTCTGTTAAAGTAGTTGAAACAAAATCTTTTCTCTCTACCTACGAGCACATCTTTGTGCTTTGTTTAGTGTATGTCTTCTGGTAACATTTTTTCATACTTTCTATTTGTCCAAAACGTGTGTATTTCACTTCACTTCTGAATATTTTCAGTGGGGAAAAATTCTGGTTCAATGGTTATTTTCTTTATTCACTTTGAATATATCATCCCTTTGTATTCCAGCTTCCACTGTTCCTTCTGCCATTCCGTTGATAGACAAGTTGATATAGATCTAATTACCTGAGACAGTTTCAGCTGCAGAATCACCCTTCCAGAATCTGCTTTGAGATGTTTGATATTAGAATCTGCAACTCCTATTTCTGCTTTGCCAGCTAGCTTCACGTTAATCTTTGCCAGTTGGGGTTGAGAGTGGAGAACGAAGCTGGAGGAGAAAGAAGGGGCTTTCTTCTTTCTCTTTGCTTTGAAAGGTCTTCCTGTTTGCTTGAAGTTTTTCTTACAGATTTGAAAAATGTTCTTTCCATATTTATCTTTCTATAAGTATTTATATTAGATTTTTTGTGCTCATAAAGAGTACACTAGCCACACTTCTTTACAAGTTTTATATTTTCCTTTAACAATGTAACAATTTCATCTATAACTTTATTCATTTTCCAAAACATTCTAATTACTTCTTGTTTTTACATTATACAAATAAAACACTATTTAACCAGTTCCTATTACTAAACTTTCAGGTTTCTTTGAGTATTTTTTTTTATCTTTTATAAGTATTGTGTTACTTTAATATGACAGTTATCTGCCATGTAACACTTCTCTGTCAAATACAGAGCTAAGCATTTTGTAAGTACCATCTCTATTATGACAAAAAAACCTTGAGGAGAAACCATTACTTTTCTTATTGATGAACAACTTGAGATTCTGAAAGTTTAGAAGGTTTGCTTAGGCTCACATACTATGTATTTTTTTTTAAGATTAAGCCAAAACTAAACTATTTCAATAATATTTATATCACACAATTCTTATGTCCTTTGCTTTTTGCTGGCTTGCTAGCTTTATTGTTTGAGTCTCCACTATCTATGAGCCAAATTTGTGGTAAATTCCCACAGTTTTCATTTGAGGATCAAAATCTCCATCATTCTTAAGGCATGCGGTTTGAGTGGGCCTCCGCCTCTGCGAATAGGCAAGCATGTGATCTAGTTTTAACTGCAACCATGGGCAACTGAGAATAAAACCAACATGTTAAGAGCAGAGCTGAACCAAGAGACAGAAGCAAACCTAGTTCTGATGATGTGGCTAGAGTCTAGAAATCAAAAATTTCCAAAGCCAGTTATGTCCACCTACAGCTCTTTTTAAAATAACCCATTAATAGCCAATTTTTTATTGAGCTTTTTCTCTGAGCCCATCAGTATGTAAGTACTTTACCTGATGAAGTAATTTTTAGTAATTTTTTAATGTTCAAAACAACCATGTGAGATAGATGTTAATGTTATCTTAAGAGATAAAGGAAATAAAGTAAAATGTTTGTATATAACTTGTAATATGGCTGAATTTGGACAAATGGTAGAGCCATGGTTAGAGTTGAGTCAATCAGAATGTAGAGTCCAAATTTACTCTCTATGGATATTTTTGAGCAAGTATGATTTGCTTTTCTGCCCTTATGACCACAAATGTCCTTCCATATATAGGAAGGAATTATCATTACCTTTCTTTCTAACCTATTTTATAGCTTTGTGATACTCTGTTTTAATTCAAGCTCTTCCCTAAATAAAAATAAAAAGAGCACCTTTGTTTAGTGGTTTAGATTCAGATCATCTTTGTGGTTTTCTCAATTTTTGGCTTTTTCATGGTACAGAGTACATTGAAGACTGGAAATAAATGGAAGTTACTATGGAAAGGAGTTCTATTCCTCACGGTCCGTGAGTTCTGTGCAGTGGGATTCTGTGGATATCATACATCTGTCATAAATAATGACTCTGTCCTGAAATCTGCCTTCACCCAATGAATGTATAAACTAGCCCAAATAATGCAGCTAGCTATGCTCAGAGTGCGTTTGGACATAAATTATGAGGTGAACATTGTCAACAATTTTTTTTTACTATTAATATTTTTTATACCATCAATAGCTTTTTTTCTACTATTTCAAAAATACAGTATGATTTCTTTGATATTTTTCTGTTTCCTTCTATTTTATAGAATGTTAGCTGATAATTTTAGGAATTATACAGTAGATATTTTAAATTGAGAAAAATGTTTTTTGGTAGAAAATCTAATGTACTAAAAGTTTTCACAAAGTAACTTTTTTATTATTACTTAGAAGTATATTCATAGCAAATTTTTACATAAACCTTTGAAATATGAAGGAATAAAAGATACAATCTGAACAGAATACAAGAAAACATTTTCTTCTGCGATAATACTGTAATATAAATGTAATTTGCTTCATGAAAAAAATAGCATTGTCCTGCTGCAGAAATAAGACTCCATGTTTTTTGATAGGAACTATAAAACTTTGCATTGTTCTGTTCTAAATTGAACCATTTAGAAAACCTGTGACTGCAGAATCACAGAATTTTTCTGTAAAAATTTGTCTTATATCTCCCAGGATACTATTATTGGAAACAATAAAATATACTATTGTAAGATCAACGAGGGTTGAGATGACTATATTCTCATAAGCTAAAAAAGACAATCAGTATGATAATTAGAGCATGTTAATTACTCTCCACAGCAAGGAAAATGCAAATGATATACAGCAGGAAATTAACAGCAGTTACTGCTCAATATTGCATGACTTTTCCATTAAGAATAATATGAGGAGTTGTTAAATTATAGAAAATGAGAATAATGAGGCTAGAATATTAAAGAGCTTTAGGTTTCCGGTCTGGCTGTGTAGGAACTCATTAGGAATGATTCTGAGTGAGTGCTCCATTCTGTGTAGGTTCAGCAGGCTGGTTGAGCACAATGGGGAAATCTTCATGTATGCTTTTGTTTTTACAAGATAAAACAAGACTGGGTATTCTGGCTCAGCTAGAAGCGCTTCGGTAACTTTTCCTGAATAATACATTTGCCAAAATCTGCTAACACGATTTTACCCTTTCCTTCAAAAATGTTGAACTGATGCAACAATGAATATAATTTGCCACAGTCCCAGAACAATCTGAAGAGTTGGGAGAATCTTTGTAATTATGAATCATTTTTAAAGAAAGGAAAATGATTATATGACTAAGATTTAGATGAAACATAAATGCAGTAAGAAACTAAGAAACTTTAAGTTCTTCATATGTCCTACAAAGAAAGAATATTAACTTCCTTTTGGAAAGTTTTAACATGAAAGGAAACTGCGTTGTAATAGATTACCTGACATGCCATCGTCTCCGTATAACTGAGTCTCAAATGTGTTACAAATACAGCACGAGTGAAACCGAGAAAGTTTGATATTAAATGCATATTTGAAAGAATGTACAATTCCAACATATGGCAGAATGTACAATTACAAAAGATGCCCTAAATTCTGTGGAGAATAGTCTGTTCCCAAGGAGAAAATAATATTGATTTATTCAAACCAGAAGGACATAATTTAGTACACTAGTAAACTACATGAAAATTAAAACTATTGTTGGGGAAAAAGGAGAGAAAGTGAGGGCAAAAGAGAGTATTAGCAACATTTTTAGTTTTTATGTGTTTTGGAATTTTTAACAATTCATTAGATATATTAATATAAGTTCATCTTGATTTGTGATATAGAATATGTACAGTCTATATAATTTGATCTGATTTAACTACTTTATTTTCTTGTATTCTTAACCTAAAATCTTGTATTTAAAGTTTTTTCTAAAATTCCAGTGTGAAATTAATAGCCATTCAATGTGTTGCATATCCACTTTATCTTAGAGCATGATCATTATACGCCTTAGGTAATAGATATGTTTTCATGCACAGAGCAGAGTTTGAGGTTTAACATTTCATACTATCCAGGGAACTCCAGTTCCTCCAAGAAAATGTTTCTCCTTTGTTCAAACACAGCCAGTTTTTTCTAATGGAGTGCTGAATTATTATCACAACCGCCTCCTTTGCCTTATTTTCCTGTTAAAATCTATTTATTATAGCCTGTCTTCATCGTTTCATTTGTGGAAAGACATTTTAAAAGCATCCTGGTACATGTCACATCACTAAAACTCTTGCAACAAAATTATTGGTGTAAATAGACACATCATAGCTAAATACAAGCTGTTGCTAACTACACACCAGCAAACTTAGCCATCTCTTGCATAATATCATTGCACTCCAGGTAGGCAATTCATTCCTTTGGAAATATCTCTGAAATAGCCCTCAAAATGATTATTGCCCAGTAAATACACATTTTACTGCCTGGTGCCTTGTTGTTACTGTTGTTGTTTTCACCAGAACAGTTTTAAAAACATTTTCTCTGAAATTAATATCCTACTGTTTCTAACCCATAGAATCCATGCCAGCTTTTTCTTCAAAATACAGGCGAATAGGATCATGAAGAAAAGTCAGGTTCTCCCTGACCTTTTACATTTTCTACCCTATGTCATTAAGATGATGTGACCTCCCTTCACAGAACCCAAAGGAGACAATAAGGCATCATTCACTGTAAAGGAATTGGATGCATGAACCTTCTTTCTCACCTCCGCTAATTGTCACAACCGAATCAACCACGGTATGACCTGCACACAACATGACAGCATCCGACATGAAGGAGACACACAGGAGGGATCTTGAAAGTACACTGAATATTGAGTTGTGGCAGTAGATGGAGGGCCAGGGTCCGATGTACTCTCAGAGAAACACTTCAAAGGAAAGATGGAAGTAAAAACGAAGAAGTAGTAACAGCAACGAAATATTTAAACATTTATGCTTTGAAAGCTCTTCAAACCCGCAATTTTACATAAACTATCACCCATGATCTGTATAATAACCCACCGTGGCAGGCAGCAGAAGTGATGAATAATGACGTTTGAAACCAATTTATATATTGAAGTGCATTCAAATGATGCAATTTTGCAGAGAATATAAAAATTAAAAGGTGAATGGTAAAGTAAATGACATAGAATAAAGATTTCATTCTGTTTTTTCCTCTCAGCCTAGTGCTCTTTCCATAACACCGTGCTGCCACTCAAATCATTAAAATAAACAAAAATCCTTATTTTGTGCAAGAGGTAGTTTACAGAGCTCTTTCACACACATCATAATAGCTACTCTCCTTATGAAGCTACAGTGCTGCATTCCTTTCCCTCATTACATGTGAGAAAATTGACAGAGTTTAAGAGACTGGCGCAAATAGTGGACTGTCTCTAAAAATATTATAATTCTGTCCCAGAAGTCTTTCTTTTTATTTATTTAATTTTTTAAATTTAATTATTAATGGCAATAATTATTTCCACAATATCACAGAATTTACAGATAGGAGATATCTGGTCTGCCATTTATTTAACATTTAACGAACCAATACTCATCACCTATCAAGTGCTAGGCACTTTTCTAGTCTCATGTGGTATGCTGAGGGAAAACCACAGAAGGTTTCCTGTTTTTTTCATGAAGCTTATAGTGCATAGACAAGCTTATAGTATATATGTATATAAAGTATCTATATGTGGATTGTTTTTTCTTTCTTGCTAGAAAGAAGACAGTAGTAGAGAAAAAGAGAACCAGAGCAACGTAGGGTAAGGCAGGACACCTATGTCCACCTTTGATATGGGTGTTATTTATGGAGGACCCCGATTTGTCATCAATCCCCACTATTTGAATATACTTACCCTTCTTTCTTTGCTTAGTTGACTCCTACTTGTTCTTAAAGTCACAGCTTAGAGCTAAGAAGTTGTTGCTCATCTTTCCAATCTGAATGCCCACTCCTTCATTGTCCCTTGGTTCCAATGTTTATGGTTATTACGTGAATGACTATGTCTTACTTTTACTCATCAGCTTACTTCTCTGCTTTCCACTTTTACTGCACGACATTGTGGAATGAAAGCTTATATTTGTTCCCAGCAGTTAGTGTGGAGATTAGTACTTGATAAGAACCTACTAAGCTTTGGTCACCCACCTGAATGTCACTAGAGTTCTAGGGTGTATTAGTCTAGTGGTTGTCCCAATCACGTAATCATTAAATGACCTCAGTTCCTTTATTCTTTTCAACATAAATTTTCAGAACAAACACAGACTTTATAGAATCTCTTGTGAAGAGAGAGATTTTTATCTTTTTAAAGGATTCCAAAGGATTTTGACTCTCCTCCTGATTGAGGAGTCACTGATCTATTGGACATATTGATCACATTCACACTCGCCACCTTTTAGTTTAGAAACCATTGAGGCATTGCATCTTATTGGCAAGTGTGAAGTAAAAAATGGACTCATAGATTACATAAAAACTTAACAATAAGAAAATGAACAACCTGATTAAAAATGTACAAAAGATCTGAACAGATACCTCACCAAAGAAGACATGTATACACATATCAAGTGAGCAAATGAAAAGATGCTCTACATCATACATCTTTAGGGAATCACAAGTTAAAACAACATGATATACAACTACACATCTACTAGATGGCCAAAATCGGGGCCACTGATGACACCAAATGCTGGTGAGGCTTGAAGCAACAGAAACTCCCATTCATTGATAGTCAGAACACAAAATGGTACCACCAGTTTGGAAAGGAGTTTGGTGGTGTTTTACAAAACTAAACATATTCTTGCCATAGAATGCAGCAATTGCGTGCCTTCGTATTTTTCCAAATGAGTTGAAAACTTGTGTCTACACCAAAACTTACACATGGATGTTTATAGAAGCTTTATTCATAATTTGCAAAACTTGAAAACAACCAATATGTTTTTTAGTAGGTAAACAGGTAAACAAACTGTAATATATCCAGACAATGTAATAATAATGAGTGATAAAAAGAAATGAGCTATCAAGCCACAAAAAGACATACACAAACCCTAAATGCATATTAATAAGTGAAAGAAGCCAATCTGAAAAGGCTACATACCATATGACCCCAACTATATCACATTCTGGAAAAGGCAAAACTATGGAGACAGTAAAACAATCAGTGGTTGCCAGGTTAGGGGGCAGTAGAGATGAATAGGTGGCACACAGGCAGTTTTTAGGGCAGTGAAGCTATTTTGCTTGATGCTATAATCATGGATGTACATCATTACATTTGTCAAAACCCATAGAATGCACACCACCAAGAGTGAATCTTATTGTGAACAATGAACTTTAGGTGATAATGATGTGTCAGTACAGGTCCATTGATTGCAACAGTTGATCTTTTGGTGAAGGATGTTGATGGTGGGGATGCTGTGCATGTGTCGGGTTAGAAGGTGCATGGGAAATCTCTATACTTCCTCATTAATTTTGTGTGAACCTAAAATTTCTCTAAAAGTAATGTCTATTAAAAACATCTAAATAATCCTAAGAAGGACAAAAATTAAATCACACAATATAACAAAATTCTACTTACTTTTCTGCCAGACCAGGATATCACATGCAAATGAGTATTGCGCCATCCAACCAGTGTTGTGTCTCCTAACTGGAGATTTACAAAAACATCACCAAAAGTAATGTTTAAACCTTCCATTTTTAATAAAGATTTGGTTTATATCTCACACAAGAATGAGGCTATTATTTTAAAGTCTTTCTTTTATTCATTTTAGTTTTTCAATTGTGATTACCCACTTTTTGTTATATGCATAGCCATAAGCTGCAGATGTTCCAAAAAGTCCAATTTGCCACCAAAGAAAAATGTTCACACTGCTGTGTCACTGTATTCAGAATATACAAAGTTATAATTAAACAGAGAAAAAACAATGAAATCAAAATAGGCAGATTTTGAACACACCTTTCGCAAAAGAAGATATAAAAATGGCTAATAAGTATATGAAAAGATGTTCAAGAATCTTAGTCATGAGGGAAAAGCTAATTTAAACCATAATGACGAACTAATTCATACGCACAAGGATTGATAAAATTAAAGGGATTAATAACACCGGTTTGAGTGAGGGTGGTTTAACTGGAGCTCGTAATTGCAGGTTAGAGTGTATAATGTACAGCCGCCTAGGGAAATAGTTTGGTCATTTCTTATCAATTCAGTATACAACTACCAAGTGTTAGGCACTTTCTCTCACATGGGATGTACTCAGACAAAATAAAAATATTCCTGCTTTCATGCAGCTTATATTTTAGTGGAGTGAAATGAGATAACAAACATGATGAGTAAGTGAATTACGTACTATGTAAAGAGGTGATAATGATTCAGAAATTTTATTCCTGTGCATTTACCCAAACAAATAAAAGTATACATTGACAAAAAAATCTCTACAAGAATGTTATCAGTAGTTTTATTAACAATAGCCAAAAACTGGAAAGAACCCAAATGTCTATCAGTATGTTAGCATATTAACAAGCTTCAGTGGCTTAATACAATGGAAGACATTTCATTATATTATATAGATTATTTCATTATTATATGTTTCTTTATTACTTCATTATTTTATACGTATATGTACACATATATGCACGCCACATATACACACATATGGAATACATATAAAATAGATACACATATAGTGATTCTATATATAAAATAGTTCATGGTTAATACCAGTTTATGAAGTTCTAAATAAAGTCAAAACTAAGCTACAGAAATTGAAATGATAACAGTGTGGTGGATGTGGTTTGACTGTAAAACTGACATGGGGGAAATTCAAGGATAATGGAAATTTTTGATGTTTTGATCAGGTTGGAGGTTGTATAAAACTCCTCAAACACATATGACCTATACATTTTGTTATATTTAAATTACATGCCAATAAAAATTATTTGAAAAAATATTTGACAAACTATGAAAGTAGCTTAAGAAGAGAAGCTGAAAGACATTTAGAAAAATAGCAGAATTTTAGAAAAATTAGATACCCTCTTAGAATGTCTACTTCGTAAAAGTCAGTAATAATTATGAAAATTAAACTGCATTCTATTGTTTTAAAATAAGTCATTTCTATCAAAATTCTTATTTCTTAATTTAAAAATGTAATATGTATGTAGCCAAGTGTATATCATAAGTGTATATCTTAGCAAAATTTTACAAATTAAACACACCCATGTAACCAGCACTCAGATAAAGAAGCAGAAGATTAACAGCCCCTAAAATTTCCTCTTGCTCCTCTTCCCGGTCACCACACCCCAAAGGGTGAGCTCGATCATTATTTCTGAAAGCATGGATCAGCGTGTCAGAGAATCTAAGTTATAGACGGTCTTTAATTTCTTCCTTTCCTTTATCTGCCACTTTTCATTGCCAATAAGTTAAGTATATTTCAGTTTTAACAAACATTATCTTAAATTTAATTTCTGAACTTTCGCTTGTACAAAACTTTAACAGCTTCCTAAATAGTTTCATAATTTGAAGCTCTAACTCCCGCAATCTGCCTCATCGTCTTAGGCTCAGATTGCATTATTCCACTCCTTTGTATATGTGTGTGTGGGCATAATGCACATGTGTGCTCTGTGCCTGGATCTTAATTTATACAAGTGACCGAATGACGACATAGAGAGGTCACTGCCATTGAAAGAAAAGTTTAATGTTGCTCACAGTTCCCCTAGAAATAGAGGCTCAGCTCACCACTCAGAGCCGCAGGAGGAACACCAGGTTTTGGTCAGGAAGCAGAAGCAGCAGGCAGGTGGGGTACCTAGGCCCGAAGCCTTTATTGAGGGTGAAGCAAAGCAGGGTAAACAGTCCAGGAGTGGCTGGTTTGAATAGTTTTGTTGGCCTTTGGGATCTAGAGGGGGTCTTGGTTGCTAGTAGCTGGCCCTGGGATGATGAAGGCAGAGGAGTATTGCCTCCTGGGGTGTGCAGGCAGATTCAGGAGGTCTGGCTCCCGATTAGTGAGTCTCCATGTCAAAGGTGTGCTCCTGGCCAGTCCCTTGCTGTCTCTAAGAACTGGCTACTCACAGAAGGAGCAGTCTCCCCCCAGCCAGAGAGTTTTTTTAAGATGTCAAAACATCATAATATACAGAAAATTTTTTAAATTATTAATACAGTAAGCACTGTATATATATACATACATACATGTATGTATATATATATGCACACCTGTGTGTGTGTATATATATCCCAGTATCTCTATGTGAACACCTGTGTGTGTGAATATATATATGTATTCATGTCATCAAGCCCAAACTGTAGTCTTTTCTTTCCATCTTTTCTATAGTCTCCTCTTCGCTTCTCCTTCACTGATTGATTTATTGGCTAATTGAAATTTCATTTATTCTTCAAGTTTCACATCCAACTAGAAGCCTTTTCCAATGCCACCAAAATTGATCTCTTCCTCCTCTGTGAATCCATAGAACTTTTAAAAAATCTCCATATGACTGGTATGGCGAGCCTATTTGAATTATCGGTGTGATGCTGGCTATACCCCTGAGCAGATTTTGAGATGGTGAAGATCATACTCTTGTAGGAGTCTGTCATTTTGTTTATTTATAGCTAAATCAATTATTCTGTCTGTTTCCTCCTTGCAATGTGCATTGGAATTATCTGCTGGCCTTGTTTACACTGCAGAAGCCCTTGGCCTCCCCCTCAGGCTGTTACTCAGCCCCTCCAAGGACAGGTGTGGAAATCTGGGTTTCAATCAACATTTCTGTTGATTATTTGGCACAGTATATTTTTATAACCACTGCTCAAGCCAAAGATCCATTCTTCATAAATTAAATAGTATAAAACCAAGTTACACCATTTTTCAGTAATATATGTGCCACACTTACAGTCAGAAAATATAGTTCAAATTTTATTTCTAAATAATAGTACCCAACACATTTGGCACAATATGTACCAAGTGCTTTTCCAAGCTCTCTATCTATATATTAAGTCCTTGAAACCTCACCATAATCCACTGAGGTGGTTGCTGTTATTATTCACACTTTACAGATGAGGGGGATGAAATCAGAAAACACGAAGAGACTTGCCAAAGATTATAGAGCTTTCAAATCTGGATGCAGTCTGTGTTCTTATATGCCATGCGATATTTCTTCTAGTGCATAAAGAAATTTGAGAGATGATCTATAGATAGACAGATGATAGGTAGCAGATGACAGATAGATAGATAGATAGATAGATAATACCTAAAAGGTGAAAATATGATCAACATTATCATGAAGCAAATAGAAAACATAAAGTGTCAGCCACATGAAAAATGAGCACATCTTTTTTAGTCTTTTAGCTGATTCTTATGGAAGCCACTACTTCTTAGCAATAGAAACCATGTTCATCTATAACACAACCCAAAAGGTTAGTTTATGTAAATTAGGTGTTTCCTGAAATCAATATTTTTAAAAGACCACCCAATTCACAGCAAACAAATATTTCTGAGAATTAGGCTTAAAATATTTCTCACCCTTAATAGTTTCTATATTCATTAAGCCAGAGAAAATCCTAAAGCCAAACCTGGCAAGAATCTCACTCATTGGCAGTTAATTAGGAACTTTTAATTTTGAGAACTTGATTCAAAATTTGTTTTAATGTCTGATTCTGGATATGCAAAGTACTCAATCTCTGATGAAGGTTTGTACAAGAAAATGCCCATGCATGCTATGCAGTAGTTTATCAGAAGAAATAATCTAGTTCAAAGGCTGTGTCACACCATGTTTTATTACTGCAGCAGTAATTGTTTATTGGTAAAAATTATAGTTAACTGTGGCTTTAAATATTTTTATCACCTTCTACAGAGAAAGCACTTCATATACATTATCTTATATAAGCCTCATAACAAACTAGAAAGTAGACATTACTTAGAGATGAATGTACCAAGACTCAGAAAGTGACTTGCCAAGCTGGGCACACAGCAAGTAATTTTCAGGTCTTGGAAAAATGAAGATATTTCTTAAAAGAAAACAAGCCTTCTAGAATAGACTATTTAAAATATTATAGAAGATAGGTAGGTAGATAGATAGATAAATATAGATTGATAGGTAAATAGATTGATAGATATAGATAGATAAACTGTGTGTATATATGTATGTGTGTGTAAGTATAAATGTGTGTGTATATATATACACTATAAATTACCTATTTGTACCTAAATGTTATATATGTCACATACATATCATTTGAATCTAATATTCATGAACTCTTTGTAGGATAGCATCTTATCTTTATTTTGTATAGGAAGAGGATGAGCCTCATTCTTTCATTCCTTAAACATGCTTTGATCGCATGCCTCCTGGGTGCAGGCGCTACTCCAGGCATTGAGGATATAGTCCTGAACCACATTGACAGGGTCTCCGCACTTAGATGCTGCCATTCTTGGGAGGAAACATAGAAATAAAATAATATAATTAAAATTAAACTTTGCTCTATAGTGGAGAAAAAACAAAAGATTCTTTACACGTACTTGGCAAGCAGGCAGCCAAGGACTCTCCAAGGAGAGGAGACAGGCTCCCACCTCAGAACAGGACGTTACGGGTTTCACCCCTGACACTCTGAGGCACAGGCTAGTGCACGGCTTCTGAAGCAGAAATAAGCCTGGTTTGTTTCCAGGACTGAAAAAGCCTGGGTTGTTGGTTTTCTTTTTGTTTTTTAACTTAGTTTTCAAAGAACTACAACTGTCTGCTTCTGTGAAATATTTTATCCCACTTATTTTTCTTAATACTAGGCAACTATGGGAAGAGGAAATGTCAGTGCCAGAAAAGTCACTAGTGAGCAAAGGAAAAACCGTGTGAATTTGCATTTTCTCTGTGTGAAATTGCATATTTCTTTTGAGATGGAAAGAAAAAAATGAAGATGGATATTTCCTTTATGCTTATCAAGATTTAAGTTAACATATTTCATTAAGCTCAGCCAAAATTTATTGAGTGCCTATTAAATGATAGCCATTATAGGGGATAATATCAAAGAAAATATAACAAACGCTGAAAAGAGATAACTATGTAGGTGGCAAGTCCATTACAAGAGTGGCCAAGAAATATATGTTTCTGAAAGAGAAAAAGGAAGTAAAAAAGAAGTGGTTGGCTTTGGCCTAAGGTTGGACACAGAAAATATCAGAACCATCAAAAAAATCCATTATTTCTTCTCAATTTGAACTTGCTACAGCCTTTCTTTTTAGTATATAAACAACAATCTTCCCACCAGAGAAGCCACAACCCAAATACAAACACTAAGGAAATAAGCATAAAAAATATTGTGCCATTATTCCTCTGAGATAGGAATAGATGGACAGTTAAAAGAAGGAATAGAATGAGGACTGACAAGGATTTTTCTAAGAAGCAGTGGAAACAGTTTCTGAGATGGAGAAAATCATATTTATAGCATGATGACTTGAAGAATAAAAAAGGAAATAGTGGCTGTAAATTCACTCCATTTTGAAATGTTATCCCAAGCACAGAAGGAAGACAGCTACAGAAAAGATGGCACAGAATATCTAGGAAGACCAGAAACTATTATTAGCAGCAAGAGATATGAAGTACAGCTCTTCTGCTGACCTCAGGCACCAAATCCCGCTTGGATGGGGCATGCAGTATTGATGAATGTATTTTGCTTTTATGGACTATCCTGTCTACAACGTACTTTTGGATCTCGAGCTAAGAAGTATCATGAAATCTGAACTCAGAATCTAGGGCATGTTGGCCAAATCAATCTTACACAGAGACACAGAAAAATCTCTTGATTACTAGGAAGAAATTATATGATTCCATATCACAGGGCAAAAGCAATCTCTAAATGACTTTCAAATAGGTAAAGTGGATGAGCATGAATATATGCTTTTTATTCTCTAAGCTTCAAAGCAATTGCTATACAGCCTGAAGGAACAGGCTAAGCTGGTGTTTTATCTGTCTCCTACAACTAGCATACTCATGGATTCCGATATAAATAAGAAGGACTCAAGAGAGAAAGAGATGACAGTAAATGATATAAAAACTGTCAGCACGAACTTCTAAGACTGCTTGACAAACTCGACTGTTCAGTTACTTGCATCTGAAGACAGACAACTTTTGCTGGACACTTGCGCTGAGTATTTACAGGAATGCAGGGTCTCAGTTTATGAAAACAAAATATAGCTCCTGCGGAGGATTGGAGAGAGAGAAAATAATCCTGCATACTTATCAATCTATTCCAATGTTAATTCTGCAAATGAAAAGCAGAAGAGCAAAAATGTTCACAGAGTTTTGTGTCAGACTCGTAGAGATGATGACAAGGGCAGAAAACTGAACCAGGAGAACAAAATAGCTGTAAGACTGCTACGCAGCTGGCCACCACGATGAAACGGTTTTGACTAGGGTTGGCAAAAGATCATAGAACAAAAGACTATGTGCATACAGGAGACAAAAAGACAAAAAGAACAAACTAAAGGGGCTGCCTGGTGGCTCAGCAGTTAAGTTCACACATTCTGCTTCTGCAGCCCTGGGTTTGCATTCCATTGTCTGGATCTACCACAGTTTATCCGTCTACCTATTGAAGGACATCTTGGTTGCTTTCAAGCGTTGACAATTGTGAATAAAGTTACTATAAATATCCATGTGCAATTTTTTCCATGATCATAAGTTTTCAAATTCTTTGGGTAAATCCCAAGGAGCATGATTGTTGGGTCGTATAATATAGGAGCACAATTACTGGTTAGTATAGTATAGTATAGTATCTTAGTTTTGTAAGAAACCACCAAACTGTCTTATAAAATGGTAGTGGCTGTACCATTGTGCATTCCACCTAAGAGCTCCTGCTGCTCTGCATCCTCACCTGCATTTGGTCTTGTCAGGGTTCCAGATTTTGTCCATTCTACTAGATGTGTAGTGATATTTCATTGATGTTTTAATTTCCATTTCCCTGATGTCATACGATGTGGAGCATCTTTTTACATGTTTCTTTGCTATCTGTAAATCTTCTTTAATGAAGTATCTGTTAAAGTCTGTTCTATTTTTTATTGGGTTATTTGTTTTCTTATGGTTGATTTTTAAGAGCTCTGTGTATATTTTAGATAAAATTCCTTTATCAGATGTGTCTTTTTGCAAATGTTTTCCCTCCGGTATTCCCATTACACATATTTTACATCCTTTGTAATTGTCCCACAGTCCTTGGGTATTCTGTTTTGTCTTTGTTTTTGCTTTCTGGTTTTGGGGGATTCTAATATATCCTCTAGCTCAGAGATTCTTTCCTCAGCCATGTCCAGTTTGCTGAGAAGCCTATCAAAGGCATTCTTCACTTCTGTTACAGTGTTTTTGTTCTCTAGCATTTCCTTTTGTTTTTTCCTTAGAATTTCCATCTCTCTGCTTATCTTGTCCATCTTTTCTGACAAGCTTTCTACTTCATCAATTAGAGTCCTTAGCATCTTAATCATAGTTGTTTCGAATTACCAGTCTGATAATTTCAACATCCCTTTCATGTCTTGTTCTGATGCTTGCTCTATCTCTTCAAATTGTACTTTTTGCCTTTGGTATGCCTTGTAATTTTTCTTGACAGCCAGACAACATATGCCAGATACAAAGAATTGCTGTAAGTAGGGCTTTAATGGTGTGGTGGTGAGGTGTGGGAGAAAGGAAGTGTTCACAGTCCTATGGTTGGTCTCAGGCTCCCAGTGAGCCTGTGTCTCTGGACTGTGAACTTCACAAGTGTTTCTCAGTTTTTTCTCTCCCTTTACATGGGACAGAATGTTTAGGTTGGGCTGAGTATGGTATCTATTTTTCAAATGTTTAATACGAAATTTAAATTTGTTGGAATAAAGTTTTTGATAAATTCAATGGTCGCTGTTATAAACTCTCATGTTTTTGTGGTTGCAATTGCTGTTTGTGAGTATACATTCTTTCTTTTTGTCATAATAAACTTGCCCTACATTTGTTCACTTTATTAATTTCTTCAGTGAATCAACTTCTGGCCTTATTGATCTCTATGTTTTATATTTGTTTTCTAGTACTTTATTTTCTGATCTTGTGTATATTATTTTATTCTTCAAAATTATTTAGGTTAATTCTAAAATTAATCGCTAAATCCATTAATTTTTTAATATGTCACATTTATAGTATAAAGCATTTAGCTGGATCTTGTGAGTAGGCTAAATTAATACAGCCACATTTTTCCTGCAAATTTTAATTTGCTCATAAGCTATGACCCAGTAGTTTCAAGCTTAAGTATATACCCTAGGGAAATACTTTCACAGGCACACCAAGAAATATTTAAAACAGTGTTTGTAGAAGAAGTAACCATTATTGTAAAAAAAGCAAAATGTGTGTGTGTGTGTGTGTGTGTGTGTGTGTGTGTGAGAATGTGGAGAGAGAGAAAGATTTATTGTAAGGAATTGGCTCAAATGATTATGGAAGCCAGCAATCCAAAATCTGCAGTGTGGGCTGGCAGGGCCAATGCTACAAATCAAGTCCAAAGGCCAACAGGCTGGAGATCCGAGGAAGGGTCCATGTTGCAGTTCAAGTCCCAGGGCCGTCTGCTGGTTGAATTGCTTCTCATTACAGAGAGGTCAGTTGTTTGTTCTACTCAGACCTTGAGCTGACTGAATAAGAGTCAGTCGCATTACGGAGGGTGATCTGCTTTCCTCAAAGTTTGCGTATGCAGATGTGACTCTGATATAGAAACACCCTCGCAGAAACATCCACCATAACGTTTGATCACATGTCTGGGCACCGTAGCCCAGTCAGACTCACACACAAAATTAACAATCATTCGAGGGATGGAAACAGGAAAGCCTCCATTCATTATCACTTCCAATGACCCACTAGGAGACTTTGTATTCCCTGGTTTTACAACTCTCCGATCTACAGAGTTAGACGTTCCGATTTCCCAGAATGCGGTACTTTAGCTAGGTGTCACAGCAAGAATCGCAGTGAATTATGAACTATGGCTGCTTCCTGGTACTTTTGGCTTCTAGTATCAAAGAAACAGGAAGAAAAGAGTGAGCATCATATTATGGGTAATTATCTTTGATCATCAGGAGAAGTAGAGATGCTATTACACAGTAAGGGAAAGGAAGAATATGTGAGGGAAAGGAAGAGTGTGAGACCCAGGAGAGAAGCATTTCTTTAGGCGCCTCTTGATATTTTCTTGTGTGATTGTGACTATCTGTGCACAAGCTTATGAAGCGCAGCTTCAGAAGGACAGACAGCCAGAGTGCCAGAGCACTAGTGATGAGTGTCTGGGTTACACCACCAGGGAAGCCCTCAGAGATAAGCAAACATGGCTTCTGAAGGGAAGGGGAGCTCAGAATGGATAATTGGAGGGAGGGAAGACTAATATCAATTGCAGCATTGAGTTGAGGCCAACTTTATGGGTGCACACTCTAGTTTGTTCCATCAACATCTCTCTTCTAAAGTCCCATATAATTAAAGTTCCACCAAACACCAAGAAGAGCTTAGCTTGTATGTTCATGTAGAAATAGACTCTTTTTATTGCTGTTTTTGCTGAGAAAAATTAGCCCTGAGCTCACATCTGTTCCAAGTCTTCTTTTTCTTCTTCTTTTTTTTTTGCTTGAGGATGATTAGCCCTGAGCTAATATCTGTGCCAGTCTTCTTCCACTTCATATGTAGGTCACTGCCACAGTATGGCCGACAAGCAGTGTAGGTCTGCCCTCAGGATCCAAACCCGTGAAGCCGGGCCGCCAAATCAGAGTGTGCCAAACTTAACCACTATGTCACAGGGCAGGCCCAAAAAGTAGACACTTTTGATGCAAATGGTAGAGTGTGGTAGGCCCCAACATGTGTCATTCAGTGCCTTCATCAAGGAAGGATGTTCTGAAGTCCAGGTGCAGGTGGTATGGTCAGCAGATAGCCCATAGCTGTCAGCTCCTTCGGGACCTGCCTCAGCTGCGGATAGCCCCTCATCCAAAGTCGTCTTTTGGGGGCAGCCCACATCCTGAGACTGAGCAAAATGGAGGTTTAAAAGCTTGACTACTTCAGGCCGATGCAGGACGACTCTGATGTACAGTTCTCACCCCAGACCTCTCCGCCAGGCTGGCTGTGGTTTTGGAAGACCTGAATCACAAGTCCATTTTCTTCTTTGTCCAAGTATACTTTTCCCCAATTCTGCAGCATCTGCTTGCAGAAGACTCAATGAAAGACATACGCTGTAAAAGAAAATATGAAAGATAGCATAGGAGACTTTATACACAATAGACATAAATCAATTTATTTCACTGTGGCAACAAAACTTATGCTATTCAAATATTTTAAAACATATACTGTTAATAAAGCTTGAAAGCATCTCATTTGATAAGACCATTCTTTTAGGAACTGAATTAAATGTTTAATTGGCATCAGAATTGGAAAATAATCTAACGCTTTAAAATCAGTACTAATAGTTTCATTTTAAGGGGAAAAACACTATAAAAAAGCAAATTCTTCAACCTTACACTGACTCACATCAGGGGAATTCTATCGTGAGTTCTACATGGGCAGTACATAACTAAATGTGATACAAGTTCTTCATTTTTACATGTAATGTGCTCAAGAAAACTAAGATGACCAGCATTTCTTGAAGAACACATACACACACACACACACACACACACACACAACCACATCCGTTGGTATTTAAACTACCATGTAAAACTTGACATCCAAAAACTTAAGCTTGATCATCAAGAATATGTGTCAGACTAGAAGACAGTCACACCTGGGAAACTGAATAGTTCTGGCTTAGAATCAGGAGTGCGAAGAGAATTGGGATCGCAGAGGTCCATTCAGACATCCATCCACTGTCACCTGCTGTGTCATGTTAGGTAGACAAATGTTTCAGAACAATTTGTATAGGTATGAAATGTCTTCTTTCCTTCCTAAAATGTATCTTTGTTGAATTTCTGCCACTAGATAAATGGTCTATCCTTAACCTGAGTCCAAAACAATTTATTTTCAAAATCAGATTTTTCCACCTTGTGGATGTGATTCCCAAATGACTCCTAAGAACAAACTCTTTCCAGCTCCACAGGGAAGTTGTCTAATGGGAGACTTGTAACTTCTCACCTCTTCATCATGTCAACATAGGGACAGAACTGTGTTTCTCTCATGTATCCTCAAGCCCTTAAATACAAAAGTCTTGTGCTGACAATTTTTCTTGAGAACATGATATTGTGCAGAAGATATGATCAGAAGAGGTATTTGTCCAAATATAAATATTATATAGATAAAAAAACATAGTTTACAATACTGACTCCTTATTTAACATTTTGTGTAGCTCTTTTCCAATACTGCAAATATGTTAATGTCCCACAAACCTAAACTCAATCATTATGCAGATATGTTTGGAATATCTACTATATCCTGAGCATTACACATATAAAAATAATTAGTATATGACCTGTGGCCAAGGAGAACTTACATACTGTTTGTGTAGTAATCTTCAAAGCATTAAAGGAAGTATTCTAGTTACTATCTCGGAGGAGGGCCAAATCACCGAAAATTCGGGAATGACTTTTCTAGGGCCTAGGAGGGGGTACAATTTAAGTTCATAATTAACATTCACACTAAATTGACCAAATGCAGTTCTTCAGCTTCATCAGATCTGTTGCCCTTGGCTTCATGCAGTTTGTAGGTGGTCTGAAGTGTACATTCTTTTTTGAGACTCAGTCGATCATTCCCCAGCCCCAATGGACCTTAGGAAAAGTGGCCACTTAAGTCTGTTCCTTTTTCCTTCAGCAGATTACTGCCCAGGGTCTCTTCATTTTCCAAAGATTATTCCATTTATATAGCAGTGACTTGTTCAAAATAAATCATTCATAAGAACCACTTTATTTCTCTTCAGGTAGTAAGGGAGGAATTTCACCAGAAAAGGCAAAATTAAATTTTTTTCTGATTCCTTAGATTCAAATGATAGGCTCTGTGGGTGTCTCTATCACAGAATCGTCAGCTTAGAAAGGACATTTTCTGTGGTGTAGTGCTAAGCACTGAAATAAAGTCTTCTTACAGGGTTGTCATGGTAACCTGAATGCATCACCTGTCCTACTCATATTTAAAATTTGTTCCCTAATATCTTCCAGATGTATGTTTGTTTTTAAGACTTTATATAACCTATGCTACAATTTGGTAAGATTCATTGAGTTCGGATTACTACAACTAAATTCAATAATTAAATTAACTGATTTGCAAACATGTACATGTAACTCAGAATCTATAGAGCTCGGAGAAATGGACACGAGAAAAAAGAAAACATGGCAGTTGGTAGCACTGTGAAGTTTAGCATTAGGCAACATTTTAAAAATATAGATGATTCATCAGTTTAATTCAGTCCTGTTATGTTAAACTTATCCACTTAAAGTTAATAGAAACAGTGGAGTCTGCTGCAAGAGTTGCTTTCTTCCTTACTCACTACTGCCACTACAGGTATCAGTCTGTTCAATGCCTAGCGTGTGTGATGTGCTGTGTTAAGAGCTTGACATAGCTGTTGACAAACGTGTTCTTGTTTTATCATTAAAACTACCCTGTGTGATGAACGTTGTCATTGTTTATAAAGAAAACAATTGAGAATTATAGGTTCAAGCTCCTGACCAATGTGATCCTGGGGATTTGGAATCCAAAGCAAGCCTACTTCCAAAAAGGATGCTTTCAACTTAGTGCTATACTTCATTTTCAGAAAGACTCTTATGCAAACTCATTGGAAAACAAAGGTGAGAATTGAGTCAGGCATGAGGAGGTGCAGCCCTCTCTCAGAAATGTGGGTACAATAACGGTGCAAAAGAAAATGCCACGTCCACTTTGAAGAGCCGAGCCCTGGGAATTTCATTAGGTCATATTTCTAATTAATTGTGAACGTTTTGGTAAAAATTACAGGGTCGGAGTCAACTTGTATACTGGGAACTTTCCTGTGCCTCATGACATTATGTTAGTCTCTCCTTGAAAAAAATATTATACTTACATCTAGCATTCAAAAAGTGCATGTGTCATAAAACCATTTTGCAAGCGAATGCCGTTCTGCCACAGACTGACCCTTCCAGTCACAAGAGACTTCTTGCCCCGCTTCATTTCTCTCTGAAAGATTTATCACCTTCAAACATGCATATTTCCTGCAGAGGCTACTGCAGTGTTCTGCCCAACACCTTCTTCAGGGAAGACACTCACCACATGGTTGCTAGGAATTTTGGCTGCTGCTGGATTATAGCTTTAACTGTCAATGAGAATTGCTCTGGTCAAAGGGATCTACCTACCCTACAGTTACACTCCCACCAAGCAGTCATCCAGTGTCCAATGATACAGGAATGCAAAGGTTGGCGGGCCTGCCTCAGTCTGGGCCAGCTCTGAATGGCCATCCCAGCTCCAAAGCTCCCTGTATGATGGGCTGAGGCCTCATGTGCAGCCACATTAGCAGTCAGGTTCTTGCTCTACCCGACCCTGCCTCCCTCAATTCCTCAGAGGTATACATTCCTCCGAGGACCTGTCTAACCAACTTCTGCCTTCAATATTGTATCTCAGCGGAGGAGATGTTGATATTATTATAGCTGCGGAGCAGAAAAATCTTTGTTTTCCCTCAAAACTTAAAGAAATCTACTGTTATTCCCAATTCGTGTCTTTTATCTTGAGGCCTGGAAGAGAGGGTATTTTTATAATTTTCCCTCTTTTTCCAACTTTGATATCCCTGCTACATTTGGCAGTACTAAGAATGAGTTCAGATTACAAGATTTCCTCAAACTCACTTCATGTCTTCGAACCCTAGCTCTTACATCCTGAAATCGGCTCCTGGTTTTCAACTTCTGATCCTTTTCTTTGTCGTTTTATTTTGAGCCTCAACTGCCTGAAAGAATAAAAATTCTCAGTTCGATTCTAAATTAACACTAGGATACGCATGCCAGGGTGCCCAGTACTCATATAGAATTGTACACAAATGAGAAAATAGGAGCAACATAAACGAACGTGTGATGTAAATCTTTATCTAAAATTCTCTGAAGTTCTCTGCTTTCATGGGCTCTAGTGTCCTACTTTATCTTTTGTCCTAGGCATCTTTAGTGTTAAACTCTCATTATTTAAAGTTCTTTAGATGAAAAATAGATATTCCGTTATCCTAGAATTGCTTCTGTCTTTCTATCAACAACCAACAAGCAATGCCAGCAAATGTAATCAAATTGTAAACTTTTACCCAAAATGCTCAAGTAAAACAATTTGATAGGCTCTATTTCAGTAGTTCATATTATATTTATATCATCATATAGAATTGGTTCCACATGTTCCAGTTTTCACAAAATATTAAATTTATATTTGAATCACTATGATGTTCTATATTTTTACAAATAATTTCCAAAGAATTTGGTCTTAAATCCAGAGGATTTTATTTATACAAAAAATTAACAGAAGTAAGAGAGCAATTTATAACTCTAAAATTTTTTGATATATCCAAATTATTACCTAGGCTAAGTCGTGCCATTGTTGACTTCTTGTTCTGTGTTAATTGCAAAGATAACTGCAGAGAAGAAACAGAGAAAGAGGTACTTATGGAAAATTTTGCAGGTAGGATTTCAGAGGCAGTTTCCTTTATTAGTCTAATCCCCAATCCGGTGTTTCTGTTTCAACTTTTGCTGAAAAACTTCATATTTTTCTGCCACATACTAGAAGTATGTCCAGAGCGACTGGGTGAGGAGTTAATTTTATCAAAGAAAATATGAGGGAGACAGGCAAGAGAAAGCCTCAGCATGGGCTGTCAGCTGACATAAGGGGAAAAGGAAAAGCTGTTTTCATATTGCCCTCTGGATTTCCTTTAAGTGTTTGTTCATCTAATTACAAGCTTTGTTTCTTGATAATGCCATGAAGTCTTTGCAAATATTAACAGCATATTTAAAGGTTTACACATTTATTGGCCCCTTGATTCCTTGGATAATTGCCTGTTCCAACCTTGGGCACATTTTTCTATTTAAGTATTCGTTTATTTCCCATTTAACTAATCAACTATGTAAATATTAATAATATATATAATCAGTATATATATTCTCCATTTAATTACCCAACACCTTTAAATTCTTCTTGTAGAAATTATTTTTGGTTGGAATACCATTTCAACTTCCCATCACTATTTTTCTGAGTAGTTTCCAGCCTAGGTGTAACTTAGAAAGACCTTTCCCTTTTCACATGCTCACTTTATTCACTTTTATGACTTTCATGGTTTTTGTTGTTTTGTTTTTAGAAAGAGATAATCTTTTCAATATTTCTTCCAAAAGTTCTTTAAGTTTAATCTCTCATTCTTTTCCAAAGAATATTCTATAAATGAGAGGTCTGATTTTAACTACAATTAAATTTATTGAAAGTTTATTTTAATAAAGCATTGAGAAAAACTTTCATATTTGCAGCTGAATGTTTCCATAAACAACTTTTATATAACTCAACTTTATTCAAATCTTTGAAAATCTCATTCAGAGATTTGTTATTCACTATCAAGTGTCTATCTGCCTGTGTCCCATGAATCTTCAATATTCAAAGAGGGAGGTACCATGAATAAATATGTGTTGGATGAATGACTTCATCAATAAATGAATATATGAATGTGTAGGGGAGGAAGAAATCTTCCTGGACCCTTCTAGGTTCTTCTGTCTGATCTAAGAATTAAATCGACATGAGACGCCTTAAAAGGGGTAAAACAAACAAAAGTTTAATAACCTGCATACATTGGAGAAACCCAACAAAATCAAGTAACTTGCCAGAATGGCCAAAGCCCTCATCTTAAATACCATCCTCAGCTAAAGACAAAGAAGTGTTGCAGGATGGGGAGAGTCAGGGACTTCAAAGGGAAAGAAGGCAATTCACAGGTAGGTGAACAGGAGCAAATGTTTGGAAAACAAGTGTTCGGCCACACAGAAACAGAACACAAAGGGGTGGTCAGCAAACAGGCTTTTCCAGGTTCCTCCCTGTCTGCCAACTAGTTCATGTGATGCTAAGGTGAGAGCTCACTTCCTGAGACAGTTATTTTTATCTGAATTCTTTTAGGAAGTCAAGGGGAAGGTAACAAGAACTTTCCGAGTCTTTTGTTTCTTAAAAGTAATCATTCTAAAATAATTCTCATGCTAGACACATAATATTTCTTGATCATCTAGAATAGTGCCAGAATCTATGCTATTTTTTACGTATATCATTTAATGCCTAAATCTATAGAGTCAGTGTTATTATTTCTCTTTGTACCATAAATCAGTAATCCAATTAAAGAATATCAGAGAAATAAGTTCCACCCATCTCTGAATAATTTCAAAGTCAAGCCTCTTTCATATATAGCAATGAAGAGCAATTTTTTGGACCCTGCATTACCTATAACATGCCTTTCCTTTATGGGCCACAAATTCAACTTCAGGGAAAGTAAGAAAATCTATATTTTAATTTTTAAATTAGCAACAATAAGCTAATTGACATTTGTCTAGTCCTTAACATAATTAACCAAAGTTTTGAGACTAGATTTCTTTCCCAAGTCTTCTTACCATTATTTTAATTTTGAATTAAAAAAAAAAGGATTTATGCTTCAAATATTTTTCTCCTGAATTAGTCTACTTTCAAAAAATGTGACTTACTGTCACACTGGATCATACTGCTTCTTAACACAACTTTTGCTGTTTCAATAAGTCAATATATATCTAAATAGATGACAAGGAAAGAAGAGCACAGATGTTGAATGAAGAAAGTTTTTTGTATTTTGAATTACTTAATTAAATACTCATTAAGTTTGAGGCTCTATAACATGATAGTTAAGAACAGAAGCTCTATGGTCCAAGAATCTGGGCTCAAATCTCAATTCTCTAAGGTATCAGTTGTTGACATTGGGCATGTGGTTTAACTTTTCTAAATATGAAATTACTTCTTGTGAATTAATAGAATTCATGGTAGCTACCTTGAGTGGTGCCCAGATTCAATGAGATATGCGTATGTAGTGAGTAATTAGCAGTGAGTAGCTGTTAACCAGGACTCATAGTGAGTCATAGAGTGCAGTGATGTGAGGCGGCATCTTGGAGAGGAACCTGCACTGTCTACTATTTCCCAGTGCGGGGCCAAAACAGTGTTCACATAAAGTTGCTGATTGAATAGAATTGCCAAATTTGAGCACAAAAACAACACACATATCATAGCTGCAAAGAGGCATCAAAATAAGCAGATGCTGGAAAATTTATTCCAATCTAAACAGAAAATGCCTCCACGCATCTGAGGATAAACATATCTTCACTCACTGTGAAATTAAGACATTTAAAGGAACAATTCACAAACAAAAAGAGAGAAGATTGAGGTCATTTTATGCTTATACACAAATATGCCACATCTAAGTTTTGCATCTATGCATTTAGAGAATACTATAAGCTACAGTTTCTAATACATTTGGAAATGTATTTTATCATTTGTCATAGGAGCTATTTTAAAGTTAAACAGACTTTAGATTTACTTGAATCCTCCGAGAGATTTTTCACTGCCATAGTTCTGATAGTCCTCAAAACTTTAGCATTTTATTACTTTTATCATAACCCAAGTTATCAATACACTGGAAATTAATACAACTTACTGTTAAACTTGGTGTTTCCAGGGACGTGCTAGGTAGACGCCCAGGGAAAGCGAGTGAACAAGGTTTACTCAATTATCTTTAATTCTGTATGGAGTATTGACTTCATTTTAACTACTTAGGTTACCACCGGATCTTTAACTCTTCTTTTTAACTCTTTCTTATATATTTTAAATGTTAGCTTTCCCTACGAAATCAAAGTTCTGTCAAGTCTACCTTGAATAGTGAACAATTGTGGTTTTGGCTGCTATCTGAAAAGATGTCTGTTCATTATTTTTACTTATTTCCATCTTTCTATTTGAAAGCCAAATAGAATTATAATAACAAAAATGGAATTATGCAAACATGAGGAAAGAAATATATTTAAGGAAAACCACCTGGAATATAGAAAACTAATCCCCAGTGCTACCTGGAAAACTGTCTTGACTATTATTATTTTTAAAGGAATGTGTTTCTCCATATTCCTTCTAGGCTGCCCCCAAATTGAGATGCAGCCTAGAAGCATGATGTGATGCAAGTCAGGAAGATAAGGATGCTCTGTGATAGAGCTCAATTGCGGGGAAGCAGCAGGAGCTTTGTGGAGAGCGCGTAGGTGAACGATGAAGATTCCAGACAGCTAAGCATGAAGCTTGGTGTAAAGGGCATCAGCAGGAGCAAAAATGTCATTGCTCCAAGAAGTGGCTTACCTAATGCCTTGGCAATAAAAGACAGAAGTTATTTAGTCAGAAATTCCAGAGACGGGAGAAAGTGAGAGCAAATATTCCTCCTGTGAATGTGTGAGTATTTATAGATGAGTTATATATAGATGTGAAATATATATTACATATATTATAATATATTCATAAATTTATATATAAAATATATATACATAAATTATTATTTAAAATTAGAAAGCAGATGGTAGAAAATGTTTTTATTCATATATCTTTGAGAACTTGTAAATGTTTCCCCCTGTACTTTGACCAAAGTGTACTTTGGCCATTTTATTATTATGTTCTTAATTCTAATCATCATCAAAACAATATATTTGATGATTCTTTCCCTAGTTTCTTACTTTATTCAAAGACAAGTTCATTAAAAATACATTGAGAGTAATTCTTACATAACTTGACAGCATATTATGAATTGTCCCAGAGAGCATTTGTTATCTACGGGGAAAGCCTTGCTACTTGAAGCCTATGAGGCATAGTATTTTCATCAAAAATTAATTGTCAGGAATTCTCTTATTAAATTCGTCAAAGCCTCATTAAGCCAATAGTATGATTTGTTAATCAGATTAACTAGGAGTTACCCTGGTGGTGTGGAATTAAAGTTATTCTACTCACAACTTCTATGTTTCAGTGTCATTGTCCTGTGGAACTGGGCAGAGGGAAGTGGTTAACATGAATTCTAGCCAGGGAGGGGTAAAAAATCAGTAAAGGTCTCCACTCATGAGTGAAAACTCAATTCTTTGCCACCGTGTCACATTAGTCAGGTTGGTGCCTAGAAGGCATAGACAGTGTAAGGAGAGTGACGTAGTAAAGATAAAATATTAAAATAAAATAAAGACAAAGTTTTTCCTCTCCAGCCTTTAAAGATGGTATCACTGGCTAACATTTTCAGTGGGACTGTTCCTTATTCTTTAAAGTGTGCTAAAATTATAAAGAAAAAAAAAACACTACAAAACTCGAGAGACATGTTATTGATAACACTACTTGCAGAATGAGCTCCAGCCCATGTTGGCGCATCAGTTACAACGTGGGGAGGGGGATGCGGTCCAAAGAAGAAAATGGCGTGAACACATTTGATAGTTCCATGAAAGCAAATGTGGACATTATTGACAACATTGCCATTATTCACACATAGTATACGTAAAATTACAAAAATAAATACGTACAATAAATAAACGGCAAAATGTGCTCAAGTGATTCAAATTTGTTTTACTGAAGTTTTGCAAGGTGCTATGATGACACAAATAGGATAAAATCAGTCCTTGTCCTCAAAAAATGTAAAATCCACCTTGGAATAGCTTTTAAAAATATGCAAATAATAAGGATTCATATCAAAAGATAGTAAATACTCTAAGACAGGGAAGGCCAAAGCGCTCTATCAGTTCAAAGATAGTAAATAATTACTATTTTAATCATATAGCTGTTATTACTTTTTACTGTATTTCTACTATTAATAATATTGCTACTCATTTCTACTATACTCATCATTTTATTTTTACTTCTATTTTGTGGGGGTTTTTTGTAATGAGAATGTATTACTTGTCTGTGTTTTCTAGCTAATTAAAAATGGCAGGATTTAAACAATAGACGAAAAGACAGCTATTACTGGAGAAAAAAATATAACGGGAGGAAGGCACAGTGTGGGTTGGAAGTATTAAAAGTCAAGTCTAGCTGGAGCAAAGGAAAAAACAGAGGCTAACCCACGTAAGTTGTAATTATTGTAAAATAGACCTTGAAAAAAGATTTAGATAGCAATAATTATGAAAAGAAACTTAACATAATAACTAGGGAAACAAACTGCAGCCTAAAAGACAAAATTTTATCAAAAGGTATTTTTATTTATAAAAGCTAAAGTAAAATGAATATGTGGCACAAATCCATTTGCATTTTCTGTAGATTGTCTGCATCTCAGTGAAATCAATTGCCCAGCTTTATATATTGAACGTTTCCTCATACTGTTTTTATTATATTATAAATCACCTTTTGTTTGAAAATAACAGTCACACTATCATTTGCCTTGTCTGGTTGGTAAAAGCTTGCATCAAACTTTTGTGATTGGAATAATTAGAACAACTTGAAAGTATAAAACCAAATGGCAGAAAGTATTTTTATTGATATGCCTAAAAAAAATGTGAATATTTTCCCTTTGCGCTTTGACTAGAAATGCACTTTGATCATGTTTACTATTGTTATTAATTCCAGTCATCCTCAAAATAATACCCTTTATGATTCTACACCTAGTGGTTTCTTACTTTCTTCAAAGAAAAGTTCACCCAAACTCTTTGGGAGTATTTTTTATGTGACATGTTAGTTTATGAAGATGAACTCATTCAGGCTAGCTTAAGTGATGAAAGCTTGGTATAAATATATGAAGAGAAAAAAAGACATAACCACAAAGAAAGAAAATAACAAAAAGTGTTGTATTGCAGAGACCTTATGAAGAACTGGGACCTCTGGATATGCTAGCAACCTCAGAAGTAGTCACTTTGTCATTAACCTCGGCTCAGTCACTCCCCATGGGTCTGTTCCTCTGCTACCTGTCTCTCTTAATATTTACTCATCACTTCACTCCCTGTGGCTTCTGTTCATCTTCTGTCCTCTTCTTTCTCATCATGGATCTTCAGGAACCCTAATCTAGTTCATGAACTTTCAGTTTCAATTTCATTTCCTCTTTCTAACAAATCTTATTACATTTATTTTCTCATTCAAATTTCAATTGAAATGTATTATTATACTTATTTAAATATTGTAACATTTCACAGGAATTTTTTTTTCCTTAACAATGCGTTTGTTCACAACTTAAAATCTTGCTCATTGCAGGAACATCGGTTGAGTGTTAGCAGTGGAGACCCCTGTGGTTGCAGCTGCCTCAGGCTGCAGATGAGTGAGGGTGTGTCACTGACAGGAGACAGCAATGTGAGCACACACCTGGAGTGCTGCAGCTGGCTCTCTATCCAAAGCCTTGCCACGTCAAGAGATTAGGGGTGAACCTACACAAAATTACGTTCAAGAAAATGTCTTTGTTCAAAGGCCATTACAAAACACACAGGCCATGTGCATCAGTCAGTTTTTAGTATTATTTTATGTTCTGCAGTGATTTGGCTCCCATTCTGCGGCAATTCGAACTTTTTAGGATTGTCTCCTTGTATAATGCATGTGAATGTGTATATATTTTCTTAACACTTGATTTTGAGATTTTCGTGATCTAATTTGTTTTCTTTTGTATTCCTTTTCTTAAGTCCTTATTTCAAATGTTAAGTTTAAATGCTCCTTATGATTATGAACTTAAATTTTTTTTTGTCATTTTCTAGTTTTAGAAATAACAGTTTATCTGCATACAATCATTTACTAGTTGTGTGTTCTTAGTTTTACATTATGGGCTAATATTTGTCCTCTTTAAAAGACAGTTTATCTCCATTGTTAATAAACTATTTTTTCTCTCCTCGAGTCAAATTTACTTATTTAAAAATGTATTTTCATAATCTTTCTTATAGTCATTTTAGTTTTATACTCTTCTTAATAACTTATGATTGTTTCAGGTTTTTTGATTAATTCATCTTTCTGTTTTCTTCTTGAATGAGTAATTTTTTTATGATTTCTTATTATATTGAAAAATTTGAAGCATATCCACTAAGAAAATATCTAAGATTGTCTGAAGTTCACTTAAGTTCCAATCAAAATCCCAAGAGAAGTTTTGTGTAACTGAGCAATATGATCCAAAAATGCAGGCGTAGGGATAAAGGATATCCAGGAAAATTTGAATAAGAAAAGTAAGCATGGGCACCAACTCAAATATCAAGATTTAGTTTGAAGATTTAGTAATTAAAACTTTAGGTTAAGCATGAAATACTTTGAAAACTTTTAAAGATCATGTTAATGAGGCTAAATTTTATCCCAGTTGTCATGGGAAATCTTTGGAAAGTTCTGTGCAAGTGCATCACATGATCTGATTTGCATTTTAAAAACATTACTCTGATTGGAGAATCAACTACAGGGCCAAAGTAAGGCATCAGGGAGACTAGTTTAGAGATCATTGCATTGTCAAAAAGAGAGAACGTGGTGGCTTGACTAGGATGTGGAGATAGTACATGGTTATTAGATTTAGAATAACATTTTAAAGCAAAGCCAATTAAACTTGTTAATATTAATGGATTGCATGTGGATGTGAGAGAAAAACAGTTAAGGTTTAATTCTGGTTTGGAGCCTAAGCATTTGGGGGGATAGTGGAGAATTACTGAATTAATATAGATTGGGGAAGAAGTAAGTTTGAGATAGAAAAATCAAAGATTTGTTCTTAGATGGGTACATTTGAAGTGCTCATTAGACATCCAAGTGGAGATGTTACAAATAGAGTTGGATGAGTTAGACTCAAAGACCAAGACATAAATTTGGAATTATCAATGTGATTCAGTATTTAAAATCATATATTAGAAGTGAGGTTAGAAAATAAAAGAGAAATTACTTCACTATTTAAAGAGAAGAGGATGAGAGTCTCCCTATTACACAAGTAACACCCAGTGAAGTATGAAGATAACATGCAGAATAAAGTTTCAAGGTGAGACCAACAGTATCAAAAAGTGCTAAGAGATGAAGCAAAATGAAGATGGGCTTAGCCATCAGCTTGGCAAGATTGAGATCTTATGTGACAATGGCAAATATTACTTCAGTGGGGTGCATTTTTAGTTTATTAAGGGAAAAATTCTATACGAAGCACAGATACCAAGTATAGATAATTTTGCAAGGCATTTTGGTGAAAGAACAAGTTAAGAGATAAAGTAGTGGCTGGAAGAAGAGACATAGTTAAGGGAGAATCATTTTTAAAAAGTTTTTGTGCTGATGGGAATAATCCAGTAGAGAGAGGGAAAACTGATAAGGTAAGACAGAGATGATAAAAGGAAGAACTTCAAAAGTAACTCTTGGGAGGGAAGAGATGGAATAGGATCCAGTGAACAAGAGAAATTCTTGGAATTTGATGGGAATAGACAGGTCATTGATTAAAAGAAAGCAAAGGGACAAAGATGCAGGTAGGTAAGGTAGGTTAACACATCAGTTGGTAAGTAAATGTAGCAATTCTTCTTTGTTGAATTTATTTTATTGAAATAAGAGATCAAAAAAAAAAAAAACCCAAGAAACCAAATCCACATCTAAGAGTGCGTTTCGTAGTTGAGGTTTGAAGAGAGGGGAGAACATATCTAAAATCATTTGAGATTAGGAAAATAAGTTGAGTTGGAGAAATGTAGGAGGAGTTCTGGGGAGTGCTAAGGTCCCAATTAAGGTTTCCTAGACAAGTCATAAAATAGAAAAAACACAAATAAAATTGTTGATGAATTTGAGTTCTTCAAACTTAAAAATAATTTAAGACTGTATTCTAAATGAAGTTAAAAAGAAAAGTTATAGACCATGAGAAGGTGTTCACATCAAACTGACAAAGGATTAGCATATTAAGATAGATAAAAAATTATTTAAATAAATGAAAAATAGAACTAGATAGAAACATCAAAAAAAAAGCAACAGACATTTACAAAGTAGAAAAACAAAAGGCCAAAGGAATCTGAAGTGCTATTTAACTGAGAGAAATTGAAATTATGATCACAAAGAGATAACATTTCACATCCAATAGACAGGCAACATTACAGCTCCCCATTACCGAATGTTGTGGAATATATGGGAATCAAGGGGCTCCGTACACTGATAGAGGAGTATATGTTAATATAGTCATTTTGGAGAACCAATTGAAAATAGCTAGTCCATCTTGTGATACACACTTTTCACTTCTGGTCTTGAAGGGATATTTTAAAATCATAAGAGTACTGCAGTTTATACTGTACATATTTAAATACATTGTACCTATTTACATATTCAGTAAAAATAGAAAACTATCAATGAAGAGGATAAACACCAATTTATATATAAGGTTAATTCTGGCAAATGATAGGAATAGGTTGACTGAGGCATCCATTACATCTTTCAGGTGTAATACCTTCTTTATAATAGTTACCCAGACTTACATATGGCAAACCAAGTAATCTGGGTGAAGCGTTTATGGACAAGTCTTACATTATTTTCTATGCTTGTTTGAAATTTCTCAATTAAAAAAATAAATATCAGGGCAAGCCCAGTGACACAGAGGTTGGGTTCACACACTCCGCTCCAGCAGCCTGGGGTTCGCAGTGTCGGATCCTGGGCACAGACCTACAAACCATTCCTCAGGCCATGCTATAGTGGTGTCCTACATACAAAACAGACGAAGACTGGCACAGATGCTAGCTCAGCAACAATCTTCCTCAAGCAAAAAGATGAAGAGTGCCAATAGATGTTAGCTGAGGGCCAATCTACCTCCCCAAGAAAAGAAATAAATAAAAAATTAACAACATCAACAATAAGAACAGACGTAATTCGGGGGATGCAATATTTTTTGTTTAACATATTTGAAGAGACTTACATACATAAACTTACTTTCTCCTCCTTATAGGTCCATGAGGAAAATATTCTTTCTCACATTTAACAAATGAGAGAACTGTAAACTGAATAATTTCTCAGGAGTTAAATAACCTTGGTTCCATCACACAACTAGTCAGTGGCCAAGATGTGCATTGACCCTCCCCAGAAGCCATGTTCTGATCCGCCACAAAGATGACCTCCTCTAATATATCTCATTAAGGGTTGACTTTTCATGACAGACAAATAAAACCTCAACTTCAGTTTATCTTTTAAGTCAGATGGATAATATGATTTACAAGTACCGTTATCAACAACCAACTCCTAATCATGCTAAATTGCATTAAATGAGTTTTAAAATCTAGATTAAAGAGAGGTTAATTTTCCCCTTGAGACTTGGGGGAGAAAAGATGATGATTGGTCAAAGAGGAGTAATTCTGACTAACTTCGTAGGAAGAGAAATATTACGAACAAGGGACAAAAGGAGAATATTTTAGACTGAGGAAATAGTCTGAATGATGGTGAAGCCAACTATCCAATTGCGGTGCTAGAGGTCGCTCGGGGGCTTATGCAGGAAGGGATGTGAAAGTGGCTGAGACAGAATCACGCAGAGTCAAGCCAGGAATGCCAGATAAGGCCTTCCTTCCAGTCAATGAAAACTTATAAAGGTATTTCAGTGATTTGCTCTGTTGTTAAAAGTCTTGCTTAGTCAAATTATTTAATTGTACTTCATGGCAACATGATATAGATTGAAAAGTTCTCAAAGAAAAGCTCATATTTTCACATTTTCCTTTTCTCGTGTATTTAAACATACACTTCCAAGACTCCCTGCCTTTGCCGTACATGCCAAAACGCTCAATCAACTGTGAGAACTATAGTTACTTTCCTTCACAAACTAAATAAAATTAGATATTTCACATTATTCCCAATTTCTCTTATTATTATTCTATTACTTTTATTAGCTTTTAGTTTTTTGTTCCTTAATTTAGTAAAAGCATTTATGAACCAGTAGCCTTCAGAGGATAAGAAATGTTCTTAATGATCACGTTTTTCTTGTCTGGAGAATTAGACTAAATAGCATCTTTTTGCCTGAGTATATAAGAAGACCTCCAAAAGATTGCAAAGTTAGAGTTCTGGGGAATCATGAAGGCATTAGAGACTTCTCTGAGAGTCAGTAGTGTGAGTCTGATTTAATTAATGGAGGACTTTAGACACATACTTTGCACTGATTGAATTGGATTAAAATACTGCAAAACTTAGCAAAATTCTGCTAGCTCTGAACAAAAATAATCTTGAAATTTTAGGGTTTTGATATTCACTTGATGTTAATTATTCAAGAAAAATCTCATAATTATATCTAGAATGAATTACATTATAAGGAAAGTATTATGTTTGCACTAAAGGGTCATAACTCAAAATTTAAACTTATAGTTAGCATGTGGCAACCTACGAAATAGAATTTATCTTCAAATAAAATACATTTGAAAAGTAAATGTAATAATTCATATCACTATGTAAGTATTGATTTAGATTTTGTTCACATTAGCAGGACATAATACTTCACAAATTTATGTATAGATACTAAATGTATTTCCATATCAATAATTCTTTATTTTCAACATTCCTTATCCAACCTCACTTCTCTCTGCTAGGTTACAAATTTGGAGGTTCTTCTTGTAATTACATATATGTTTAAATGTTGTTTAATACATTTAGAAGATAAGATAAAAGAAATTCCAGAAAAGTCATTACCCTGAATTACTTGGCAATCTGAAAGTATCTCATAAGAATCCAAAAAAACAGACTTGTATCATTTGGATGCTATGGGATCTGTCGGGCACTTTTATTCCAAGACCTTGCTGACTCCATTCTCATTTAGTTACTTAGCCTGAGGGGATGTTAACCTTTACTATCCTTCTCACGCTTCCTCTTCTGCTTTCCTCATTTTCAATTCTGTCTTCGCATCTGTATATATATAATGTTTTGCATACGGTGCCATGAGTTTTGGGGGAGAAAATTAGTTTCAAGAAATTTAATAAATAGGTGAAAGAATAAATATATAAACACAATATGTCATAAAAATCCATAGGTTATATGATTTTATATTTGGACATATAAAAATAAAGAGTAATATTGAATTACAATCTGAAGGTGGTAACAAGTAAGAAACCTTTTCCAGTTCTCATTTATATTTCAATCCTTGTCACTAGACTAGATTAATGCTGTGTTAATTTCTGTCCTTTATTAAATTTTGTCATAAGAAATGAAGCACTGGAATTTTTATACCCCAAAGTGTTTAACAGTTAATGAGCCTGATTCCCCCAATGCAGAATCTACTGCCTAGAACAAATGTCAGATATACACAGCTGAAACAACTGAAATTCAGTAGAGTTTATCAGAATCATTTGATCATTTTCTGAGCATACCTGATTGTCGTCTATTTGATCGATACACTGTTTCTGTTACTTTGTCCGTGGTCAATGTAGATGTCATTTACTTGGATTGCTTTAAAGCTACTCATGGATGTCCACGACAATCTATTAATTGGCCTTATTCTGGTTCTTTCAGCCATATAGAACTAACATATAGACATATACTCAATGCCACTCTTCAGGGAAATTCCTAAATCTTTTAATCTGCCAATTACTAAATGATTTCCTCTATGCAACACAGTCAAATCAATAATGCAGCTTTGTGGATTATTCTAACAAGTAATTAAATGGATATTTCTAGTTCGCTCTGTTCACCTATGAGGACAATAAGACAATTACCTGAGAAAAGGTTAAATTTAAGCCAAAAACTTATGCGAATATAGCTGTAGGTAATTTTAGAATAGGTAATTCAGCAACATTTTCACTCCTGTCCTATCCCATCTTTTCTTTTTAAATCACTTGACCTTTTAAATCACTAAGCAACCTTCAGACAAACAGCTCTCATCAAAGTGATACTATTCCCAAAACATAAAATATAGCACTCTCACACAGATACAGCTTTTAAAACCTCTTTACTGTAGAATTCGTACAGGCTTAAAGTGGCACATCCACCTGAGTGTTACTTTTAATACTGTTCTTCCGTGAAATGCAAGATCTGAAGTATGTGGAATGACTATTATAAATTATTTCTTAATAGTTTATTTACAAATCTATGTTTGTGCTATATATAGATTAATGCTAAATATGTATTTGTGTGTGTGTGTGTGTGTGTGTGTGTGTGTGTGAGGAAGATTGGCCCTGAGCTAACATCTGTTGCCAATCTTCCTCTTATTTGCCTGAGGAAGATTGTCACTGAGCTAACATCTGTGCCCATCTTCCTCTATTTTTCATGTGGGACGCCCCCACAGCACGGCTTGATGAGCTGTGCTAGGTCTGCCCCCAGGATTCAAACCTGTGAACCCCAGGCCAACAAAGCAGAGCATGTGAACTTAACCACTAAACCACTGGGCTAGCCCTGCCTAAATAAGTATTAATTAATTATAGTTGTTCAAGTCACATATCTTGTCCATGTCAAGAAACAAAAATAAAACAAGCATTGTTGAAATCTTTCCACACATTGGGTCTATTAACATAGTCAATCAAGGCTCTAAAGATATTTTATCTGCATGATTTCTCAAGATTGTAATGTGAACATACTGAAGTTTACCAGGTAATTACTTTATCCTTCATCATGCTTTAACTCTGACTTCTCTCATTGGAAGAGTAGAAACTCCAAAGCCTTGAATTTTCAGTACGTTGCTTAAGATCTCTAACCAGTTCTCTTGTTTGCTAATTGATCCTTTCTAATTAGAGTTTAATTGCGCATATACTTTGCATACTTTTATTTAAAGAAATTACCATCTTTTACTTTTTATTAATTCATTTTTTTTTAGTCAACTTATTTAGAAAGTGTGAATAGTCTACCATATTTGTTATGATTAACTGGACGAAGAGTCTAGCAACTTCTCTTCCAAGAATTCAAAGACCTTAAAAATATCAATAAAACTATGTGGTATAATTCATAAATATTTCATACAAGTAATACTCATCAAAGAATATCTTTTAGAGGATAGGACATCAATATTGGAAAAAAAAAGTCTGTTATGGTTCAATTTCTAATTCTACCACATGCTAAGATTTGTCAATTTATAGAGTTTGTTGTGAGATTTAAATATTAAAATGTATAGCATGTTTTCAAAATGATTCACTCCGTTCTTATATTACAGAAGTCAAGATTCAATCTCTTCCAGTAATGAAAGTCATTAAGTAGAATTTGGTAACACCAATTAAGAAAGATATAGTTTATCCATTTGGCTAATTCTGGGAAATGACTTCTAGTATAGTTCAAAAGGGAATACTTTTCTAATATTTTTCAAAGAAAATATCTTTCCATTAAGATCTGAGGCTTAAACATAAATATTATGGTGAAGTGTATTTTATACAACCCAGTGCTAATACTTGTGTCTTGAAATGATCATCAGACACATTAATGTTTAGATTGGTATTAATATATTTCTTCTAAACCAATTTTTTTTCTATTTGATTAATTTTCCCTGGATGCATTATGTTTTTGTCATTTCTATTTTTTTGAGATATTATAAATGATGTTTTGTTTTATAATATTGCATTCTTAAAATGTATCAGAGACTTTGACCAAGCTGAATTTGGAAAGGACGAAGAGTACACAGTCACACTGGATATCCCTGGTGATGGCAATGACTCAAAAATTCACACCTCATTTCACTCTCCATGCTATCCACCATCTAACTTCCTGGATATTCATCAACTCAGTAGGGACTTGTGACCCATTGTCTGCTCTTCCCTCATGGATGTTTTATTGCACCTAAGTGACAGAAAGCTCAGTCCTGTAAATCTTACTGCGTGTTTCATTGATTCATTCCCTTACTTGCTATTGCAGAACCCTTGCTTCTCCACAAAGCCCGTGGATTATTTATGGGAGTGCCAGGTATGTTCTCTGTATGTGCTCATAAACAAGGTTTTCAGCTCTGTATGACACCTTCCATGTCCTGCCTTTTGTACTCTGGCTTTCCTCCAGCATGATAACCATCAGCAAGGGCCTACTGCAGGCAAGAAGCTAGGATGCTAAGCAAATGGTCTCAAAAACAAAGATAGAATTATGCATATTGATATGTACTATGAGGCAGAACCACAAGATGTAATAAAATAATAAGCATTTCAGGCATAGCTTTGATTGAAGGGTCTTGACAGTTCTCTAAAAATTAACACAAACCTTGAGATGTATAGCTATTAGGGGAAATTACAAATAAAACTAAGATTTCATTTTTTGTAAGTTTAAAAAATTCTGATGTTACAATAACTAGGAAAACAGTACATAGGAAGAACTATGAGGGAGATGCAGTCCTACCAGGTATTAAAGCATATTACAAACTCTCTGCAATTAAAACAAGCTCATGAATTGATAGAAAGTTCAATGGAACAGAAAAAGGCTCCAGAAATAGAGTCAACTACAGGATTTTTTAAAATCTACTATATGATAATTCGTTGTACTTCAAATCACAGGGATGAAATTTTTTTTGGAAAATTAATGCTCTTGGAAGCACTGAAGATTTTTGGAAAAAGTTAAAACTCTTCATACCATCCACAGAAATAAACTCCAAATGTATCAATGATGTAAACATATATATACATATAATATATATGTATATATTTTACAATAACCTGGGAATAGGGAAAGATTTTCTATTACTAAAATTCTGAATGCAATTGAAATAAGATTGACTGATTTAAGTATCTAAAAATAAGGAAAAAATTTCCATGGAAAAAGTGCAAGAAGTAAAATCAAAAGACAGATAACAAAAAGAAAATACTTGCATCATATATCACAGATACAAGATTACTATGCTAATATATAAAGAACACTTAAAAATTGAGGTAAGATGTCCAAAAATCTGGGAAATAGGGAAAAGACATGAACAAACAATCCACAAAATGATATATAAAAATAACTTTTAAACATGTAACGTGAAGTTCAACTTCACTCATAATGAGAGAAATGCAATGAAATGTATGCTGAAATTCCATTTCTCACCCACTAGATGAGCAGAACAACAGAAACTTAGGAATTGGCAAGGCCGTGAGAAATCAGGTGCTCACTTATTTTGTGTGACAGGAATGAAAATTGATACAATCCCTTTGGAGAGAAATTTGGCAATATTCAACAAAACTACCCATTGTATGTGCCTTTGTCTTTCTACCCAGCAATCCCACTCATAGGAATGCAGCTTGATGATACAACTCCAACAATACAAAATTCACATGCGTGAGGTTATTTAGTGCAGCATTATTTGCAATTGCAAAATATTGGAAACCAATCATAGGAGATTGGGTGAATATACCTTCATACATTCACACAATTTAGAATGTACAATTACAACATGCAACTGTAAAAGGGATGTCTATGAATAGATATAGAATTAGTTACAGGTGATATTCTGAGTAAAAAGAATACCAAAATATAAAAAGGTAAACTATATATATATATTATATTACATATTATATTAATATATTATATTATATATTATCTATTATATATATACTCTTTCTACTAAAAAAAAGGCAAGAAAAACTAGATAGCATGCATACATATACTTATCTTTACAAAAGAAATACAGGAGGGATAAAACAGTCATTCAATTGTTTACCTACAAGAGGTTGGGAGAAACAAGGTAGAAGAGATACCTTATTTTTATTTTGTTTTGACTTTTGTAAGCAGGTTAATGCTCTACTTTTCAATACAAATTAAATTAAATCAGTGGCAGTGCAAAGGATACATGTAGCAAGGAAGTAAACTTAAATAAATGTATCCAGATGTATTTCAAACGAACACCATAACCATCCGGAGGGAAGGAAAATAAAGAGTCAGAGAAAAGGAGGGCGAGAACCAGGGAAGGGTAGAGAGAGGGAGGGAGGGAAGGAAAGAGAAAGAGAAGGATGGAAGAAGAATGAACCACAGTAATCTAGGAACATGACATTTGACAATTATCTCCTAGGTCTCTGGTTAGGGTGGAAGTCGCAAACAAGACTTGACAACTTTGTCGTAGGCAGTTGTAGTGGTATGGGTACAGAAATCTGAAACAATTGTAGAATTGTTATAGGATTGAGCAAAACTTTGCATGTGTTGATACTTTTGGGAGCCATGGTTCTCTCTGAGAAAGAAGAGATGACAAATATGAAATGGAGGAAGCAAGAAAGAACCACGTGACAATGCACTGGAATTGGAGGTATCAATGTAAATCATGATTTCTACAATATGTATATTCATAATTTCATGTATGTATATGTACACTCATATGCATATACAAGTCTATGTTTGTGTATATGTATGGCTATATATATACATGGACATGCATGCATATATTTTCTAGCTCTGTGCCCTAAAAGAGACATGTAGCAATACTCTGATAGCAGGGAGCACATTTAGTCCCTGATCTTGGTCACTAATACCATTCTTCACTGAAAAAAAACAGAGATCCCAAAAGAAATTTATCTTATAGGGCTGGGTCAATGTACATACAAGATGAACCTGGAATGTCTTATGCCAGAACATAATTAAGAAGTAACGATAAAGAGAATAAAACAGGGCATGTTATTGGCCAAATCTGGGACACTTTGGGGAACAAAATAATGCAATGAATTAATGAATTATAAATCATTAAAAGCATAGATATTTGAGTCCATAAAGATAATAAATCAATAAATAAGAATATAAATACATACCTGAAGGAAAAAGGAGGGAGTGTTAGAGTTGAAAAACCAACCTCAAGCATCCATCATATTGAGTGGATCAAGCGAGAATCATGAGTGGATGTTACATCTAGTAAAAATCATGATGAGGAACAGGTTATTTGTGTGTTCTTAAACTGTTTATCTAAAAACTGCTTATTGTTTGCAAGAAAAAAATAAACAGTAAAATATGGCTATACTATATATTTATAATAAAAAATAAATCAGACAATACCTTGACAAATTCATCAGAATTAGTATCTCCAGAGAGGAGAGCTGGACATTGTGTGCCTCCAGATCTGATGCCCTGAAAAGGACAAAGCTTGGCCTATCAGATTCCAGCCGATAATCCATAACCTGATTGTCATCATGAGGAAACACTGGACAAATCCCAAATGAAAATGTTCTATTTTTTTTTAAATGAGGAGGAAATAGTACTATTCAATGAAAGTCAGTTTTATGAAAGACAGAGAAAAGCCTTGAAATGTCCCACATTATACGAGGCTGAAGTGACATGCCAACCAAATGTAATACCTCTCCTTCGACTGAATCTTGTTCTGGAGACGAAAAGATCCTGTAAATAGCAATATAGCAGCAACTGACGAATGTGGAATTTGGATGGTATATTAGAGTCAATATGAAATTTACTGAATAAACAACTATATGATGATTTAGTAAAAAAATATTGCTATTCTTAGTAATTGCAAACTGATGTATTTAGGGGAAAAGCCCATGAAACATGCAGCTTAACCTTGAACGTAAAAAGAGAGAGACAGAAAGATCTACTGAGATGGAGGAAATGATAAAACAAATCTGATAAAAGGTTAACAATTGGTGAATCTTAAAAAAGAGTACGCCCAAATAAAAAGTTTAAATAACATAAAATGCTATGTACGTGTTGCCGTATTTTGGCAACTTTAGGGAAAGAGGGCATTAATGCATTAGTTAAAGGAGATTTTGATGACCGAGTAAATTTGAGAAATATACGTTATTTATTTACAGAATACGCTTTGTTTTGCTCTACAACTAAAGGAAGACTTCATTCAAAAAATGCAAATCTGGGGCCGGCCCTGTGGCATTGTGGTTAAATTCACACACTCCACTTCAGTGGGTCAGGGTTCACAGGTTCGGATCCAGGGCACAGACCCACACACTGCTCATCAAGCCATGCTGTGACAGCATCCCATATACAAACTAGAGGAAGATTGGCACAGATGTTAGCTCAGGGCCAATCTTCCTCACACACAAAAAAGCAAATCTGACATTTTCATTTGTATCAAATTCTAACAAACTCCTTGCCGAGGCAGACTGTTTTTAGCTAAGCAATCTGATCTCTAAGCAATCATGACAAAGAGTTAGAAGAAAAGCTGTTGTAAAGGTAATCAAAAATAAATTTCAATAAGAATTTATTTTGTGTTTTAGCAGGTTGTTTTCTTTCCATGTCTCTGAAGAGCAAGAGACCAGTTAGACTCAGAATGTCAAATAAAAATCATCCTAACAGATGAGAATTATCTCTAATGTGATGTGAGAGGGTAATAAAGATGACTAGTAAAATATGAAATTGGAAGAGTAGATCTCTGGTGTAAAATAACGTCTACAGACTGCTTAAAGTAGACAAATCAACTTACGGTTCCTCATAAAAACAGACTCTTTAATTTGCGAATTTTATAAAATTTAGGTCATCCAATCACCAGTTAAGTGACCAAGTACTGAGATCTTCTTTCTACATTCTAAAGCAATTCAATCACTTCTAACCTCTTGGAATGACATTTGCCTCATTTTCACAATAAAATTTAATGCAAGTACAATGTAACTTTTACACTTTAAGTCTCAAAGTATGGGCCAAATTATGGATTTCTTAAGTGGAAGATGATTGGTTTGACATTTTTTATACCAAATCTACTAGGTACTCAATAAACATTTGTTTTCATTTATTCATCAAACAAGTGTTGGATATTTACTCTTTCCAAGTCACTGTGCTAAGTTCTTGGGATACAATAGTGAGGAAAATATAGTCCCTGGCAGAGACAAACCCAATTTAGTGGAGAAGACAACCAAACAGACCATTGTAAGGGCACTGATTGTGAGAGGACAGGGTGCTTGCTACCGGAACATAAAGAAGGGGTACCTAACTCAAGTTTGGGGAGTCAGGAAATAATTATGATTGTGAAAAAATAAGCATATGTTTAAACCAGGAAGACGAATAAGAGCTTACTCCTAATACTGCAGAAAGGCTTGTCTTGGTCGTGTGTGTATACAGAAGGAGTAAGGAGTGTTCCAGATGGGCGAAGAGCACATGCACAGGCATAGAGATAGAGAGAGCTGACGGGAACTGCAAGTATTTTATCATGCTTGGAACATACTAAAAAAATGTGAGAGATGAGGCTCCAGCGGAAACAATGGCCTTGGAGCCACAGAGCTGGGGCTTGATCCTGAGAATTGTGGGCAGGTACACACTCAATCACAAAGATTTGTTAATCCACTGCTGTTTGGTTACACAGTTCTGAATGTAGTAGGCCTTGTCCTCATAGAGTTTATATTCTAGACTCTAGACTCTAGAGAACATAGCAGACAAAAATCAGGTCAACAAACAATTTGACAGTGAAACAATCAAGTACCTTTGTATAATGCTTGAATAATTGATAAAATACACTTGTTAATTCACTGTTTGTAGTGCACATTCTTTATGACAAATCCTAGATATAGAATCACAAGCAGGAGACACACGGCTTTCACCCTCTGGTGTTTATGGTTTAGCGGGAAATAGGAAAACTAATAAAAACAAACAGTTACATTTACTATATGTCAGGCACTGCTTTAAATACTTTACAAATGTTAACTCTTGTAATCCTTGTAACATCTTTTATAAATGAGCAAAACAGACAAAAAAAGGTTAAATAATTTGCTTAAAATTATGCACCTGGAATGCAATGTAGCCAGGATTTTAACCAAGAAGTATGACTCCACTCACTGAATCACAACACTATGTTATTTCTGAAATATGTGCAAATGTGGAAGGGGGAAGAAAAACAGGATGCCACGCAAACATACTTCCTAATCAGGGATCAGGACAGCCTCCTTTGAGGAACTGACATTTAGGTCGAGACCAAAGAAAAGAATTTGCTTCTTCATAAGCAGTTGCAGGAAGTGTTCCAGATGGAGGCAGTAACATATGAAATAGTGAATAGAAAAGTAGAAACTTACAAGCAATGGTCAGGGTTTCGAGCTTTATCCTGGAGACTAGGGATGAAGAAACTGTGACCCCATGGGCCAAATCTACCTGCCATCTGTTCTTATAAATAAAATTTCATTGGAATCCAGCTACACCCATGAGTTTGTGATGTCTATGATTTACTTTGTGCTATAGCGTCAGGATTAAGCAGTTGCAACAGAGACCATAAACTTGCAAGACTGTAGACTTGCAAAGCATAAGATATTTACTATCTGGTCATTTGCAGAAAAAGGTTACTGACCTTTTTTATAGGCAATAGAATGAAAATCCAAAGTGCCAAGCAGGAAAGTGACAGGATTAATTTGCATCTAAAAATATCACTCTGGGGCCAGCCTGGTGGCATAGTGGTTAAGCTTGTGTGCTCCGCCTAGGTGGCCCAGGGCTCACAGGTTCAGATCCCAGGTGTGGACCTAACGTCACTCATCGAGCCACACTGTGGAGGCATCCCACATAAAATAGAGGAAGACTGGCATAGGTGTTAGCTTAGCAACAATCTTCCTCAAGCAAAAAGAGGAAGATTGGCAACAGATCTTAGCTCAGGACCAATCTTCCTTACACACACAAAAAATTTCACTCTGCATGCAGTATAAAAAAATGGATTGGAGAGGGTCAAGTCTAAATAGAAATGAAGAGGCCATTTTGGTTTTTACTCATAGATAAGGAACGATGGTGGCTTAGACTAGATCAGTCAGAGGAGATGGAAAGGAGTGTATAAAGTAGAGAGAATGGAAAGGCTTTGATGACTAATGAATATAGGAATGATAAATAGTAGATTTCAGGATGATTTGGGATTCCAGCTTTAAGCAATTGGGCAGATGGCAGGTGGAGTAACATGAGGTGACATAGCTAAATACAGATTAGACTATTTAAATAAGATTTCAAAGAGAGTTCTGAATGGATGATGTCCTCAGTGTAGCCTTCTAAACGAGAGTTGAAGCAAACTGTGTTAGTTCACCAAGAATGATGGCAGAATCTGATGTTGACTTTGAGTCTAATTTCTAAACTATCAATAAATATAGAGAAGTAACTCAGCAGCATTAAATGATTTAACATATGTTTTAATGTAGGTGTATGAGTAATGATCCAGAATATATCTTAAGGAGTGAAGAAAACTGACACCCCAAGTCCCAAACCCATACCCACCCTCCCTTGTATGTGGTGCAAGGAGACTGAACCGTCATTAATAGAGTACTAAGGGATCAGATGCTCCTGTTAGGCCAATGGAGTGGAAGGAACATTCACTAAACCGTATGGGAATACATACAAGTTATTTTCCATGAAGGAGTTATTTTCCTTGAAGAAGCTCCAGAATAAACGCTCCATCAGGAATAATAAAGGAGATGAGGAAATGATAAAAAAAATCAATGAAAATATGTGGTCATATTTGGGAAGTTATTAAGGATCACTGGGATGTGAGGCAGGATGACATTAACTGGCTTCTGGCTTTTCAGAAGATAGTGTTTTATCTGATGTGACCTATGTGGAATGTGATAGTGGGGGATTCAATAGGGTAGGTGAAAAAGCTCGTGGAATTAACTACTTCTCTATTCTATTTGGTCAACCACTCCTGCTTTTTATATACCCCATCATCCACTCTTTTGCATTCCTGCTGAGACTGTCTATCCCTTGTACCTCATGTCTTCTTCAAAGGTGCAATATCATCGTGAGGGCAGTGCTCATTCTGCCAATCCTGCCCTGAAACACAAGCCTGGGTTTGGTCCTCAGACACACTCCATCAGTACTTCTCTGCTTTGGGAGGAACCCATCCTTGGTATGTAACTGATGTGTAACTGGGTAGAAAACATTTCTGCCCAAATGTTCTGTTACTGCTCATGTTCAACCCGTTCCAATTTGAATATCATTTTTGAAATATGATCGTCTGCTTTACTACACTACTTCCTTCAGTGACACCACTGGTCTTCAGATCTCCCAGGATAGGTAGCTTAAAAATTATCTTCAAATTCTCCCTTTACTGTATTTCCTAGGGTTAATTGGTTACCAAATCCTGTAACTGCAAAACTAAGACAAAATACTTAGATCATTTACTCTACGTATCATATCGGGCAAATTATTTTACATTCTGGGCCTCCATTTTCCCATTTGACAGATCAAAATGAGTGCCTTTCTCATGAAGAGGATAACCTATTGAAGCTAGAATAAGATGCACTGTACTGTAGTGGTTCAGAGCATGGACTCTGGAGCCAAATTGCCCGGGGTTGATTCTGCCTCTGCCCGGCACTAGCCCTGAGAATTCTAGCCAGTTACTACCCCTGTGATCCCCATGACTCAATTCTTCCACCAGTAAAAGGCAGATAATGAGAATCTACTTCACAGAGGAGTTATGAGGATTAAATGAGCAAATAAATGAGCAAATATTTGTAAAGCTTTTAGAATTCTTGCTGACACACAGGCAGTGCTAGGTATTTGTTAAATAATGGCCATATCTACATATACAGTAGGGCATAGTTCCTGGCACATTGTAAGCACTCAAAAACACCCGTTATATATCAAATGTTAGCTATGTGTGTTATGATTTATTCATCTTCTCAGCTTCCATTGATTCTTACCCATGATTTCATTAGCTTGCTCTTGAATTGCAACCAACAAGAATATTTGCCTCTACCTTTCTATGAAGCTGCTGATGTATTGCCAGCAGCTTCATCCTGTTGTGAGAATCACCTACTTAAGTGCTGTTGGCAACTGAAGGCATTATCAACGGCTTCCATCCCATTTCTTCACTTCTGGAGTCCCTTGAAGTTAGAAATGATCTTCCCAACCTTTGCTCCTTAAGCTCTTCTAAAGTTGTGTAAGTTTCTCATTCTTTGTATTGAATCCTTTCCTGCTCCAAATACATAGGTTTTTTTTCCTCTTTTTTTCCATACCTAATAACAGAATCATTAGTACGATTCCTATATTATTAAACAAGGTTCCTATCAAATCTGAATTATTTCCTATCAGAAAATATTTTCCCTATTATTAGCCTCTTTATTTCAAATAGATGCTCCCATTGATCATGTCCTAGGATAATATAAGGAAGGACTGGTTCCAGTATTTCTAAAATCACAGAAACATTTTCTGACTAACAGGAAGTCTTCCCAGTATTTGGTACTTTTCCATCTGATTTTTCATTTCAGTGTTTCATCTTATTTTGGCTCAGATATTTGAATACTTATTTTCCTTTATTCATCTTCATTTTGCATTTTTGTTCCTATCTTTTCAGGGTTCACTTTTTTCCATTACATTTGGGTGCTTGTTTGTCTATTGTTCTGTATAGATTTTTTAACAGCAGAAGATACATATACTTCTCATTACCGTCAAGGACTTCACATCTAAATCCATGGGTAGGATTATGTATAAGAAAAAGTTAATTCTCATTTTCCCTACTCAGTTAAGAAACTAGAGCCTACCCTAATTATTTAAACATATGTGTGCTTCATTCTCAGTAACTTTGTTCTTAAGAGCCAAGGAAACCTATTTCCCAAACAGAAACTACATCTAGAAATGTATTCTATCCTTCTTCCCAAGTCTTGAGGCCAAACAACTACTCCTGAAGGAGAATAGAAAAGATCATGGAGAGAAGATGAAGAACTTCTATCTAGTTCTTTTACCATCAAAAACTTTTCCATTATGCACACCTATTCTTTGTGATACCTTAAATGGTTCCTCCACAAGAGGGTATTAGGAAGCAGAGTGTTAATGGGACATCATCTACCTATTCTGGTCTACAGTTTTCTTAATTCCTAACTCATTCTTGCTGATCTGTTTTACCTTAATGTAAGTCACTCGTTTTTTTTGTATTCCAGTCAAAAACACATTTGCATAGTCCCAATTTTCCCAGTTGATACCCATTACCTAAGGAAGTAAGGTCTGCAAAGGAGGCCCACGGCAGAGCCATTGAAAGCAGGCCGGTGCGTGCTAGATCCCAGCTCTCATACTCTCTAGATGTTTCCTTGCTCAGTTATCTAACCTCTTTGTGACACAGAGACACACAGTTTATTAATTTATAACTCTAGGATAATAGTGCTTTTTTCTTCCTTTTTCAAGATTAAAGAAATTAGTACATTTAAAGCACATATGCTTCAAAATGTTAGCTTATTGAAACAGACATGGTTATACGTATTATCGTCAAATTAATTATTTTTCAAAGCACAGCTTTTGAACAAATCCTTCAAAGCCAAAATTTCTGTATGTTTTCCAAATGCCTCCATAATCTGGTGTATCCAGTATAGCAACACTTTTCTAATTCTTGTCAAAGTAATCCTTTCATTCCAGCCAGGTTGAGCGCCCTGTTTCCGTATATGTATTTCTTAAAAACAAATATAATAATAACTAACATATATTTGGGGGTTTATAGTTTACAAATCCCTTTCTCATGTACTACTGCTTTCAACCCTGCACTATACCTTCGAGATAGCAGTTTTATACCAGGTTTTCAGTGGTAAGACAGAGGCTTAGAGAGGCAAGATGACTCGTTCAAAGCACATTTCATGCAAAGTATTCTGAAAATAAATCTCATTTTTTTCTCCTTGTTCTCATTCCATGTCTTGTCTTATTCTGTCCCAATTACCTGAAATCTGCCACCCAACATCATTTCCAGTCCATCTTACTCAGCGTGAAAGTTCCAACTCAAGGCGTCACCCTTAAAAAATTTCCTGACCTCAGGCCATATCAATTTATTTGTATTTTTATTTCCCTATTTAATTATAACTACTACCATACACTTTAAAATGGCAATTTCAAAAAATGAAGGAAGAGTGGATTAAAACGTAGCACACCAGAAAAAGTTGACATTAAGATGAATATTACTATTAGCTTTACTTGATTTATTTATTTTTTCTTTTATATTGTGTTTAATACATGAAAACATTCATATTTAAGAATCAAAATACAACAGATAAGAATGATGTTCCCCTATACCTTTCTCCAAATACAAGTATTGTTATTTATTTGATAGCTGTCTACACTGATCTTTGAGATTTATTAACTATATTATAGTGTTATAATATACGTACATATCTATCTATATCTATACATAAGTATTAGAGTATATATGTATTATACACACACACACTAATTTTCACAACATCATACAAATGGGGTAAATAACATTAACTCTAGTTTTCAGATGGGGAGACTAAAAAACAGATTAAACAACTTCCATATCACACGGAGATTAAGTGGCAGAGCTACTATTCGATTCCAGAAGGTCTGCCTGTCTTAAACACCAATTTATCGTTCCGCCTCACTGTAGTGCCTGACAGAGTATTACATGGCTTTACAATGATGAGCCTTCTCAGCTATCAACATCACTCATTCTTTTAAAAGCTGCAGTTACCATAGTTATCATAGTTCATTTAGATTCTTTACCAACAGATTAACATATGTTGTTTCCAATTCAGTGCTATTATATACATTCAAATAAGCCTGTTTTCATATGTTTTACTGTATGCATAAATGGGCTTTTCTCTAGTGTGTATTAGAAAAGTGGAAGAATGGGTTAAATGGTACATGCTGAATTGTCTCCCAAATTTGGCTGTATTAATTGACACTTCCGGAGGCGGTGTGCAAAGGGCCTTAGGAAGAGTCATGTCTCGTTATGAAGAAATCAATTGAAACCACAAAGCACTGTTGACCTTTTAAATATTTTTCAGCTCTCAATTCTATGGACAGAGATTCCACTAAACTAAGATTTGAGTTGAAATTAGATCTCTGTCTTTCCGCGTGACTAATGCTCTTACAGAACCCGATTATACGGAATATGTGACAGGGAGTTAGGGGTCAGTAGAAATGTTGTCTTTCTAGAAATGATGATAAGGACCCGAGTTGTATAAAACAGGAAGACAATTTCCTGCAAGTTGTATTATTTGTGATCTAATAATTTGAAAGCATTTCAGTTAGAAATGGAGATAGCAGCAAAATATTGAAGCTAAAAGAGTTAACAGCTGGTTTAAAACTGGTCTTCAGAATGCTGGATACAAGATCGTCATTCTCCTAATGCAGGATTATCACGCTACTAAGAAAGCGTCTTACCCTTAGAGCGTCAGATTTTGCCTGGCATTTGCTAAGTGTTCTGTGTTTTTCTTATGTGAACTCTTTTAATATTTTTTCATTTCAAATACTTACTAGTTGGTCTCCTATAAAACACTCTCTGTTATAAATCATTTTGATAGAAGGATTAACAACAAAATAAGTTGTATAACCAAATATGAAAGGGACATTGAATAATATTTTTTGATAAATTACAACAAAATAAAAAGAAAATCTCTAATAAGAGACATATTTACATCTTGAATACCAATGTTCATCTAGTCTGCAGTTAAAGTTATTCAAATAATTTTAAAATGTCTTGTTTTTCATTTTCAAACTACTTAACTACAGAATAAGAAAAATAATGCATCTCCTGTTTTAAATCCCTCAATGTATACATATCAAACATCACCTTGTTTTGCAAGCTAGTACAGAGTTCCTAATAGTGAAGGCGCCTTTGGAAAGACAGATGAAATATGTTTCTTTTCATCATTCAACATAATTTATTTAACATCTTTAAACAGTGAATGGTAAATGAATGGTAGTTTTAGCTACAAAAGAAACCCTAAGAAAACAGCGTTTAGCGATTCTTAATGAGATAAAAACAAAATTTGATCCCAGAAGTGGAAATTGGAAATGTTAAGACACATTTCATTAGTAAGTAGGAATAGTAATATAAAACCTTTTGTAGAAAACAGATCTGTACACGATATGGTTGATTCAAGAGGGAAAATGCATGCCCGTGAAATACATTTTTCTTAACGCAGTCAGTGATTCACAATTAATTTCATCAATAGATTAGAAACAAACATTGGAAGAAATCACCTGGTACCCAAACTATTTGGATCTTTTTTTTCTGAGATGTTTAATATTCTTGATCTTCCTTTGCTCTTTTTGGCTCATTTGACCTATATATAACTTTAAATAGCTCCCTGGCTGACAGACAGGCTATTTCTTCGTATGGTAAATGGTAATACACTCCATTACACAGTGACTTAAAAATCATAGCCCCACTGAGAAGCTGCTCCAAGAGTTTAACTACTCTCCTGGCAGATATCAGCCAATATCTGGATGTATTAGCAAGGGAGACTCTACTGACCACAAAAGGATCTGGGAGGGAGTCAGGAAGTGATTTCAATTCTCTATAAACACCTCTGGAAGTTCAATAGCTTAATCTGTTTTTTATTGAATGTGTACAGGAAAAAAAATTCAAAATCTCCATGTCAGACACAACTCTGCCATCAATTCTGTCCTTGATCACTTCTCTAAAGACTCCTGACCATTCATATACTGAATAAATTAAATACTATTAAAAGTCATATATATTTTTTTGAAATTTTACTGGTTCTGTATAACAAGGGATATACATTATATAATATGAAATTGGCAGATGGAACAGCGGCGTCACCAAATGACTGTGTTCCAATAGCCAAATCCTAGTTTTAATCTTACAGAGATTGCTAGTGATGCGTTATTCTTTATTTAATTGTTGCTTTGCACTTAGCGTGGCACATCCAAATACACATCTGCGTGGCCACGTGAAATCAGCAGTAACACATTAGAGGGCGGATACACTGTAATTCTTCTCTTACTCCTCCTACAGAAAGACTAGCGTGGCTGCAGCCACCAGCATGTTGAAACAATATATTTCACTTAGCTGATGTGTAAATACTTTCTATTTTTGCTTTCACTCCTAATCATGACACATTTTTAAAGCCACATTTTGGAAACAAATGAGGTAGTTAAGTGTGGGAATTTGAATTCCTTGGAAGAAAGCCATTACATATACACAGATGAGTGGATTTATAAAGAAAATTACTCTGGTCTGGAACTGGTGCAGTATTGAGCTGAGCGTCCGGATAATAATGTAATTATTATCCCTGTCACTTATTGTTAGTGTTGCTAGTATAGAAAAGGAGGTTAGAACTTTTTCCAGGGGTATATTTTCAGGATCCAGCCATAGGAAGATTTTCTGTATAAAAATTGTAGAGACAAGGGTTAGTTTTGACAAGTTTCATATTTTAATTTTAAAAAATCTGTGAAATTGACCTTCCTTCAAGACATTTGATTGCCTAGCATGGCATTATATCATTCCCGTGAATAAAGAAGCTATTACAGCATCACATGTTCTAAGGAGATAGTAAGTCACAGGAAAGGATAATGAGAAGAGCCACTGAGAAGGAGCAAATGAAGATTACAATTGTGTGTCCTTCTAAAGGACAAGTGACCAGTCTCCTTCACTGGCATGGAGAGGGTATGGCCAACATGTAAAAAACTAAAATTTTAAAGAACTGCTATATATATATATCCCTTGTTCGTAATTCCAAAGTTATCATTTACCTCTCAATTGTTTATGATACAGGGAAATTTGTGCATCAAAGTTCATGATTTAAATACATGAACAAAACAAAAATGATCAGAAAGAGAAAAATTGCTTTAAGCCAGTCTAGTTTACTGTCTTGCAAATGTGTAAAGGATTAGATAGTACAAAATGAATGACTCTTTTAGCCTGTCACTACTGCTGGGCAACCAAAAGAAAACTATATACTAATAATACATTTCTTCCAGTGCACCAAAGTGTTATACACACCATTTCTGTAACTAGTTTGATTATTAAGATGATCAACTAAATTGATCATCTATATATAACTATAAATTGCATATGCAAGTGTGTGTGCAATTATATGTGTTTGTATACACAAAATTTGGATTTTCAATATATTTGAAGTAGGGTTCAATATGCTATTAAAAAAGGTAGATTTTCAAATTTAAAATGAATTCAATTATGGTATGTGAGCACTTCGTGTTAAATAAAATACACCAAAACACCAATAGAATGTTATTCTCTAATCCAAAATTCCACCCTTTATTGAACATAGAATTGACCCAGCTTTAAAAATTATAAGCCCAACAAGATACATTGCATTTAGAATAATATATGACTCCATATTTATCTGGGAAAATATGTGTACAGCACCAAAGAACTTGAAACAATTTCACTTGTTTTTACTTTCCTTTGTGCATTAGTAGAGTGCTTTCCAGATTATAAAGAAATTTTCCATGTGTTATCTCTCCTTATCCTTACAAGAGCAATCTTATGAGGTGAATAGGGGAATATCATATCCCCAGTGCTAGAGATAATGTTTTTCAAACTCTGAGAGATTAAGAGTACTCTCTGAAGTCAAACTTCTGCAAAACAGCAGAGCTAGGATTCATAATAAGACTACGCTTATTGGAGGAAAATCATGTTCAATTGCACTTTAAAATTTTGTTAGTTACATTGTTTTTCTAACTAGTTCAATCGTGAGCTTCACTAGTATTTGGTTTCGCACTTGTTCCCTCTTCAGGAGTATGTGTTTCAGAGACGCCAAATCTCAAAGCTTGTCAAATCTTGGTCAATCCTCGAAGATTTCTGCACTGTATTTCAATGTTTTCTTCTCTGGGGTCCATGTTTAACTGAAGCCACTTCCTCCCAAATGAAATGACTTGAATTTTGGTGGTGACCAATAAACAACAATGGAAAATTCAGAGAAGAATAAAAGAAAAGTAACTAAACAGGGACATGGTTTTAAAATACTAAAAACGAATAGAAAAGTAGAGTGAAAGTTAAGAGTAGAAAGAAGAAAATAAATTTGGGGATAGGAAAAGGAGAAAAGAATATAAGAGAAAGATAAGAAAAAGAACAGTCATGACTGTCATCTATTTATCCTCATTTAATTGCCAATTTCATAGAAAAATTTTCTTTAAAGTAACAAGTAAAACTGATTGCCTGTTTATTTGTGTTCTGAGTGCACGCTGTCTTCACCTAGCCGAGGGCAGGGTGCAGCCATGCTGTGTGCTGTCCTTACTTTTAGCCCGTGTAAATCAGCCACAAATCCATGAGCTACTGCATCTAGTAATACTGTTGTAACCTCTACTACCGTTCTACAAAGAATAGCAATAAAAGTACGAGGCATTTATTGAGGAGTTTTTATTAGGACATTAGCTCCATCTAACAGAGAATCACTGTCTACATTTTTATATTTATCTTTGAAAAACAAAAATTAACATCACTTGGGATGAGAACTATAGGACAGAGTTCTTCCTTACTCACGGCTTCATTTGCCCCACCTCTAAATTGCGTAAGTCCACCATGATTGTTCCTTTCCCTATTAATAACCTCAGTAGAATATATAGGTCAAGTGTCAATCTATAAACACATTGTCCTGAAGCATGAATATGTGACTTGAAATGAATGAGACAAATTCTTTACATATTTCAATTTAATTGGCATTTGTTGAATAACAGCTCATTGCTTATTAAATTATATGCCATCTTTCTTCTAAGTTGAAAAGAGAGATACTTGGAATTCCACGGACTCACAGACATCAGTCTTCTTCTACTCCTTTGCTGTGTAAAACATTCTAAAGATTTGATAGAGAATCTAATCGTTCCACCTTCTTTATTCTTTTTTTAATTGGAAATTCTCATCTTCCAGTAGACAATCTAGATTTAACATCTTTTAAACATATTAGGGGCCTCCAAAGAACAAGAAGTAATTCACGACTACTTGATAGAATGGATTGTTTGACTTTTTTTTCACATTTTCGTTTTTACCTAATACGTAACTAACAAAAGGAATTTTCCTCTGGTGTGTCCCAAATATTTATCACAATATTCGAATTAAAATGTTTCCCAGGATTCTTCTTGCTCTATTTTAGGAGTTATTATCTTACATTGTGTTTGTGTGTGTGTGTGTGTTGTTTTGTTTTGCTATCTCCATCCTTTAGAGTCACTCTGGTGAGTGTGAAATATTTCACTGGGGTTTGATGATGATTTCCCAATACCTAATAAGATATTGAGCAAAGTTTCATGCATTTATTGGCTATTTATTTAAAATGCGAAAACATTCTCCTATGTTTTTAGAAACAAAATGTTTTTGCATTTACAAACATATTTAATATATTTATGATCCATGTGGAGTGAATCTCATCCAGAAACACCCTCACAGATACCCCCAGAAATGTCAATCTGGGCACCCCATGGCCAGCCAAGTTGACACATAAAATTACCTGTCACAATTAGTATCATTTCTTCTTTAAATATTTGATAGCATTACTTGGTGAACTCACTTGTACCTAAAGTTTTCTTCATGGAGAGGAAATTCTTTATTTTATAGGTTATGCTTTTGAAAAATGTGTCAATTTAATTTTGCTTTCAGAATCATTGACATTAACTTGTTCTTACTGTTAATACAGCTCTTCCTCAACTTATGATGGGGTTGCATCCCGATGAACCTATTGTAAGTTGAAAGTATCGTAAGTTGAAACTGCATTTAATACACCTAACCTACGAACATCACAGCTTACCCTAACCTGCCTTAAACGTGCTCAGAACACTCAAGTTAGCCTACAATTGGGCAAAATCATCTGACATAAAGCCTATTTCATGATAAAGTGTTGAATATGTCATGTAATTTATTGAATACTGTTCTGAAAGTGAAAACAGAATGGTCAGGTGGGTACAAAATGGGTGTAAGTGTATCGATTGTTTATCCTCATGACCGAGTGCCTGAGTGGGAGCTGCTGCTGCTGCTGCTGCTGCTGCCCAGCACCATGAGAGAGGATCCTACTGCATATTCCTACCCAGGGAAGAGATCAAAATTCAAAATTTGAAGTGTGTTTTTTACTGAGTGAGTATTGCTCTTTCACCATCATAAGTTGAAAAATCGTAAGGTGAACCATCCTAAGCTGGGGATCGCCTGTATGCTCATTCCTTTAATGACTATGGATTTGTAGTGATAACTACCGTTTTTATTCCTGACTTAAAAATTGATATTTCTTTTTCCCCTTGTTTAGTCTTGCTAGGGCCTATCAATTTTATTAATCTTCTCAACGAAGAGGCTTTTGGCTTTGTTAATTTTTCTCTTTTAATTACTCATCTATATTATTAATTTTGGGTTTTATATTTACTAATTTTTTCCTTCTACCGATTCACATTTAATTTGCTTATCATTTTCTATTTCTTAAGGTTGAAGCTTAGAACATTGATTTTTCACTGTTTTGCTTTTCCAATGTAAGCATTTCATCTTTCCAATATCCCATAAACAATTGTATGATTGCCAATAGCAAACTTTGATATATTTCGTTTTTATTTCTATTCAATGAAAAATATATAGATTTTTTTTTGTGAGGAAGATTGGCCCCGAGCTAACATCTGTTGCCATTCTTCCTCTTTTTTTTCTCCCCATGCCCCAGTACATAGCTGTGTATCCTAGTTGTAAGTCCTTCTAGTTCTTCTATGTGGGACGCTGCCACAGCCTGGCTTCATGAGTGGTATGTAAGCTCACGATCAGGATCCAAACCCGTGAACCATGGGCTGCTGAAGCAGAGCACGCAAAATTAGCCATTACGCCACAGGGCCGGGCCCAGTGCAAAATATGTTTTAATTTCTCTTTTAACTCTTTGTAGGACTTAAGGATGATTAAGGGAGGGAAATGAAAAATGTTCCAGATTTTTTCCAAAAATTGGAGTTTTTAAATTTATTATTTTCATTTATTCCTATATTAAACTATTGTGGTAAGAAAATATACTATAAGATTTTAGTCCTTTGAAATTTATTGATAATAGTTATATGATCCACTTTGTGAATTATATTTGTGTACCTGCATGCACTTGAAAAGAATGTGAATTCTGTCATTGTTAGTTGTACTGTTTTTCTTCATAGTACTGTCAAAATCTTCTATATCCTTAAAGATTGTTTTCACTTAATTTATTAACTTCTAAGCTAGTTGTATCAAAAGATGCAAATATTTTTTACATTTTTCAATTTCACATTTTAGTTCTATTTTTCATTTAGGATTGTATTATCTCTTTTATGCCTTTACCCTTTGATTAATATGAAATGCTTCTCCTTATCTCTGGTAATACTCTTTGTTCAAAATCTATTTTTCTGATATTAATAGATCCACACCTTCTTTCATATTTTTAGTATTTTCATGGAATGTTTTTCCCACCCTTTTACATTGAACTCTTTTTCTTTGTATTTCAAGTTTTTCTTTTTTTATTGTAGTAAAAATATATATCACATAACATTTTCTATTTTAACAATTTTGAGTGTACAATCAGCGACATCGATTCCATTCACAATGTGGTGCAAACCACCATCTCCATCTTGCTCCAAAATATTTCCATCACTCCTAGTAAAACTCCTTACTCATTAAGCAGCCTCTCCCCATCTCCCCCTTCCCTCAGTCCTTGGCAAAGAACAATCTGTGTTCTGTTTATTCTGGATATTTCATACATATGCAATAATAAAACGTGTGACCTTTTGTATCTGGCTTTTTTCTATTAAAGAGAGACAGAAAGAGAGAGAGAAAGAATACTTTTTTTTCCTTTTGTCCATATACTTGTTTTCTGGTCCTCATCATCCCTTCCGGTAGATGTGCCCTTCCATCTGGTATGATTTCTCTTCCACTTAAGGCATTTCTTTTAGCATTTCTTGTAATGCAGGTTTTCTAAAGATAAATTCTCTCAGCTTTTGCCTATTTGAAAAGCTCTTTATTTTGCATATATTTTGGACTTAATTTTTACTCCATATTAAATTCTAGATTGTTAGTGACTTTTTTTTTCCTTTCAAGACTTAACGACATGCTTTCAGTGTCTTTTGGAAGCCATTGTTTCTGATGATTGCTCTTCTGTATGTGATGTGCCTTTTTCTCTGATAGCTTTTAAGATTTTCTCATTTTCTTTGGTTTCAGTAGTTTTATTGTGATATGTTTAGGTGTGGTTTTCTTTGTGTTTATCTTATTTAGGCTTCTCTGAGCTTTTTTGATTTGTCAGTTTCTGTCTTTCATCACTTTTAGAAAACTCTTGGCATTATCTCTTCATAAATTTCTCCTGCCATATCACTCTCTTCTTCACTCCTTTACTCTGGGATTCCACTGAATACAATGTTATATCCACTAACACAGATTTCTAGTAGGCTTTTTTTTTTTTT